>NC_142786.1:18251648-18551648 GCF_988280905.1 Pimephales promelas | reverse complement strand
GGTCTATTTCTGGTTCAAAACAAATTGATCAGAAGTTATATTTTAATAAAAAAATAATTAATCCTAACATTAATCCTAAAGCGAGCTGCACCAGAGGACAATTTATGAACGTCACAGTCTGAAATCTGAGCGCACAAATACATTAAGTTGTCTAGGCGGGAGAGAGTTTACAAAATTAGGAAGAGTTAAGTGGCATATTGGTTTCAGGAAGTTTCTCTGTTCTTTGTCAAACACACACGGCACACTGAGCTTAATGACCCAGATGAAACACAGTTTGAGTGAAACTGCTTCAAAAATAGCATGGATCATCAAGACAGACTAAATGTTCTATGTTCTCCACAAGTTCAATATACTGCTGGCCACTACTCCAGTGGTTCCAAACCAGAGGTACATGTACCCCTATACAGAGGGACTACAGGGGGTATTTGACAGAAAGGGGAGGGGGGAAATCATCAATGACTAGCCTTACTGAAATGTTACAGTAAAACCCACGGTATTAGATAGATATTATCTAAAGATAGATATTACAGTTTTTCTCAGTTGCTTTGGTGCATTTCTCACATCACTATTTACATTTGCAAAACAGTTACAGTTTTTCTCGATTGTTTACACACATTTCCTGCAAGTATGCCTCATACTCTCAGAACTCTACACACAAATCTAAAAACACACACACAATCGGCAAAACTCCTCAATTCTAGTGCAAAATGAAACTTTACATTCAAAACAATGTTATATATTCTCAAAATGTTATTTTGTTTTCAAATGACACACACAAACCATCATATGAATAGACATTTATAAGAACCAGTTGAACACTGATGTGCTCAATGGAAAACACTATGATCAATGGAAAACACTTCTTTTC
Organism: Pimephales promelas; assembly: GCF_988280905.1. NCBI lineage: Eukaryota > Metazoa > Chordata > Actinopteri > Cypriniformes > Leuciscidae > Pimephales > Pimephales promelas. Next base: position 18,550,780 of record NC_142786.1, on the reverse strand, counting down.
CATTCATCATAATGGCTTGGGCCTTTTTTGTCAACGCATTCTCACCCCAAGGCGTCACCTTTGACCATGCTTCAATATTTGACGTTTTAGGCGCCCTTTAGCGTCACTTACATGACGCGATCCTACGGCGTCATCTAACTGACCCTAAAGGAAAGCGTCAGTTAGAGGACGCGGTTAGGTTTAGGTGTGGGGTGGGGGTAGGGTACACGTGATCCTAGGGCGTCATCTAACTGACGCTAAAGGGCGCCTAAAGCGTCAGATATTGAAGCATGTCCAAATGCTTTCCAAGGCGTCAGTTAAGTGACGCCTTGGGGGTGAGAATGGGCTGTTTTTGTTCAGTGTCACACTTACTACAGACATTACATAAGTGTGTTGTAAATCATTTGAGAATATTGTTTTTATACCCAGAACACACAAATGCACGGTAACAATATATTTTACAGTTTTTCTCGATTGTTTACACACATTTTCTGGTACTTGAGACACAATGACCACAACATGTAACTCATTCACCAAACCCCCTGAACCAATTCTACTGAACTACAAGCACAATTCCTGTTTTACACTCAAATTGCAGTTCTAAAACACACGTTTTTCAAAACACTACACACAATTCTCTGCATTTGGCACAAGTTTCATGCAGAAAATCTCTTGATGAGGAACACACTGCCATTCAAATATTCACACTGACTCGTCACATGGGCAAACACATTTCACACAGTTTTACAATTAGCAATCAGAGCTTTAGTATAAAATACCAAAACCAAAGAGAGGATGCAGCACTTTTTTTTTTACTGTAACAGCATCAAAAAATCTGTTGTTTTGCTTTGTGTTGGTTGGGGTGTACAAAATGTGGGATATATCTCCCATTGATTTTGTGGGAAAAATGAAATATATTTGTTACCGTGTATTTGTGTGTTCTGGGTATAAAAAAAAACAATATTCTCAAATATTTTTGCAACACACTTATGTATGTAATGTCTGTAGTAAGTGTAACACTGAACAAAAAAGGCCCAAGTCATTATGATGAATGGAGAAGAAGTGTTTTCCATTGATCGTAGTGTTTTCCATTGAGCACATCAGTGTTCAACTGGTTCTTATAAATGTCTATTCATATGATGGTTTGTGTGTGTCATTTGAAAACAAAATAACATTTTGAGAAGAAATAACATTGTTTTGAATGTAAAGTTTCATTTTGCAGGAGAATTAAGGGGTTTTGCCGATTGTGTGTGTGTTTTTAGATTTGTGTGAAGAGTTCTGAGAATATGAGGCATTCTTTCAGAAAATGTGTGTAAACAATCGAGAAAAACTGTATTTTTCCCACAAAAACAATGGGAGATAGATCGCACATTTCATAGACCCCAACCAACACAAAGTTGCACATACAGTGGTCTACATACAAAACAACAGAAAAAAAATGTTTATGCTGTTACAGTAAAATAAATAAATAAATATCTATGCTGCATCCTCTCTTCGGTTTTGGTATTTTATGCTAAAGCTCTGATTGCTAATTGTAAAACTGTGTGACGGTGTTTGCTGCATGAAAATTGTGCCAAATGCAGAGAACTTGTGTGTAGTGTTTTGAAAAAAGTGTGTTTTTGAACTGCAATTTGAGTGTAAAGCAGGAAGTGTGCTTGTAGTTCAGCAGAATTGGTTCAGGGAGTTGGTGAATGAGTTACAAGTTGTGGCCATTGTGTCTCAAGTACCAGAATTTGTGTGTAAACGATTGAGAAAAACTGTAATACAGTTCTTAAAACAATTAGTACAAAACTGCAAAACTTAGTTGATAACCTTCAAAAGTGTGTCACTTGCTCAAAATGTTTACATTTGCATTTGCATTTGCACAACAGTTAGTTCAACCTCCACAACATTTTGTCATTTGTGCACATCACAGTAGCAGTTTCTCATTCCTTCCAACAAATTGCAAATGCTTTTGGACATGCATCAATTGCTTTCATACAACTCTCTGCTGTTTCATAACATTATCATTTGCTTATATTCATAAACACTGGTGTTAGGACTGTCAATGACATGAATACTTGCTTTTGAGGAATGAGTTATCCATTTTGAGCAAGTGACACACTTTTGCAGGTTATCAACTAAGTTTTACAGTTTGAACTAATTGTTTTGAGAACTGCATTAACTGCAAATGTAAATAGTGATGTGAGAAAAGCACCAAAGCGACGGAGAAAAACTGTAATCATTTGCAAAGATGTACTGAGACATTAGCCGCGTTTCCACTGCCGGGCTAGGGCTGGGCCAGAGCTAACAGCGAGCCGAGCCGAGCTAGTGGCCTCGGGCCTCAAGCACTGGGCTTGCGTTTCCACTGCCGGGCCAGTAGCCCCACAGCGCTGCCCCAGACCCCACCCCTAACACGCCTTTCTGGATCAAACGTCATAAAACCCAACCCATTTCAGCGGGTATTATGAATTAATTTATTTTGTAAATTAGGAAGATAGCATGTGTATTAACTCACCTGCCGTAGTGGCTGCAATAGTGTCCCGAGACCAGTACAGGCGATTTTCCATTTCAAGCAGCGATTTTTTTGCGCGATATAACAAGTAGGGCTGCGGGCACGTTTTCAAGTTATTCACGAACCGTCAACCGAGGCCCATCGGTTAATACTCGGTGCATAGTGCGCGCGCCGCAACCTCGAGATACAGAGGTAATTTTTAACACCTTTAATAACTGATTGGACCCCATTTGAAACTAAATTAATTTATAGAAATAAAACGCAGCAAGTACGGAGCAGTTAAAGCCGCATTTCCATCACCCTTCAAACTGAAATTGCCAATTGAAAATAAGCAAAACGTCCATTTCACAAAAACTCTGTGTCTGCAAATAAAAATAATAATAATAACCATCATCATCATTATTGTAACATTTTATTAGGCTGCATATGTAGAAGACGCTTTTATCCAAAAAAGGAACAGAGCACAAATAAACACAATATTTTTGACGCATATCAGCGCATATCCAGTGTGTGTGGAGCACGCACTGATGGCTGCGAGACGCCCATGTGAACACTTGCAGTTTCATTGCATTTCTTTCAGTGGAAACAACTTAAAATACTCTTTCATTTCTGGTCATACAGAAAATAATAATACATTATTCGCAAATACATTTATTTGCGTAAACTCACAATAACAAGAAAACGTTGTGCTTTAACAATTAATCAAGGCGCGCTTCATGATCTCCGTGAACTGAAACGCGAGACCTGAGACCCGCATTCGAATTTGTTCGTTTTAAATTGGACATTTAAAGCTTTAGTCAACAGGGGTTATATCCTTTGTAGATTAAAGCTTTTAAATGTCTCTTCTCATTCAGCACTGCAGGGAAAATATCATTTCCAGGTTCTAATTTGGCCTCAGAAAACCAGTAAAATATATCTTTTTTTCATATTAATTTGTCAAATATTTTAAATGTTTAAGGGGCAAAAAAAATCAAACAAATATCTGAAAATTCGTCGATATGTAGCCTATATATTTTTGCGCAGCATTTGGCATAGGCCTACAGTTCAAATTAAAATGTTTTGCAATTTTAAACGGTTAATCAGTGACACCCCTGTGCATCTTGCTTCAGATCATAACGTTCCATAACACCGATAAACTCCGCCTTTTACCTTGAGCACGCCTCTAGCCCGAGCTGGCCCCCTCTGGCCCAAGGTATTCGACGGGCCAGAAATCCTGGCCGTTGGCCCTGAGGAAGCCCCGATCAAGCCCCGGAAGTGACAGTGGAAACGCGACTGGCCCTGGCACGCACTAGCACGGCCCGGCCCTGGCCCGGCAGTGGAAACACGGCTATTGAGACATGTACTTAGGCATTTGCAATTTGATGAACTGAATGAGAAATTCAATTCTGTTGTAAACAATTGCCGATCAGTTTGGAGGTTTGTCCATGTTGTTTTGAGAACGTAATCTCTGTTTCAAGAAATGAGCCAGACCAATGGAGAAAAACTGTAAGGTGTTCACTAGTGGTTACTCCTCTCACAGTAGAGAGGACTTTAGTGTGTAATGAGAAAGCTCCAGTTCTTATCTATATCAGTGTTACTGAACTCCTGAAATGCCTCCATTGTAGTCTTGAGTTTCTCCCGGGAATGAACACGTCACAATCAGACCAATTTTAGACCAATCAGAGCACAGTGTGCTTTTAAGAAGGAGGGGCTTCATAGAGACAGGAAGTAAACAGTGTGTTACTGACAGACTGGGAAGAGAGGAGCCACAACAATGGAGAATATGAGGAGAATAATCAATATTCCTGTTCTAGTAGAGACTGAAAACATCATCAACACTTTGCAAAAGCACATAATAGGTCATCTTTAAAACTGAAGCAGGGACGTCTCTCTGTGGTGCTCAGATAAATGTGCCACTGTTGCGGGTAAAAGCTATGAAACAGGAAGGAAGAGCTTTCTAGTCAGTTAAATGAACGGTCATCCAGCTTGTTTCTTTTGGCTGCTTCTATCAGCAAAACAAACTCTGATAGAAAGGAAGTCATCCTCAAAATAGCTCAGCCCTGCTTGGGTTTCATAGACACGCTGTGTGGCCGAGCGAGGGTTCAGTCTTCATGAATACCATCAGTGACTGAAACACTCTCGAGCGTCGGGATTAACCTCTCCGTTTCTCTAGTTGAGGGTCGAGCAGAACAATGGTGAATTTCACAGGGCCGGGGATCGAATGTGTGCTTTTAAATCTAAAGTGCTGCTTGGCAAGACGCACTATCCTCAGAAACATGTGCTCGGAAAAAGTTCTTTTGAACACAAAGTTCTTTGGAGTGCGAAGATCCATCACTTCCAGTCCCCAGACATATGACATGGCAGAAGCTTGAGCTTTTCCCAAAATAGACCTTGAGCCCTACTGACAGACTGAATTCCTTTAAATCGGCCATTTACGCCCTTTTCAAAGTCTAGAACAGGTTTTCCTGCTTGAATGTTGATTATTTTCCTCATATTCTCCATTATTGCGGCTCCTCTCTTCCCTGTCTGTCAGTAACGCTCTGTTTACTTCCTATCTCTCTGAAGCCCCCCCCCCCCCCTTTTGAAAAACACACTGTGCTCTGATTGGTCGGCTGCAGCAGTGTGTTGTGCAGTAGCGGAGTGGCAATCGGGAGAGTCGGGAGTTTTCCCGGTGCCGGTCTGATAAAATGTATTTATTGGAAGTTCGCCATGGCCCAAGCTAAGGGAAGACATTTTTTTTGTTTACATTTTCTATAACGGAACATATATATTTGCACTAAGTGCCTGTCTTTAAGGCAAAAAGACGCCCATCTTGAAACAGCTTCAGTGGCGTAGTTCGTAGGGCGTGAAGTATGTAAAAGCAGCTTTTTGATGCGCTGAACCGCGAGTTCGAATCCGCCTTGCCGAACTCTCTCTTCTTCTCCCTTTTCCCAACATAGATATGTAAAGATGTAAAATGTAAAACCAAACATTAAGGTCTCTAGCGTTATATTTTGCCAACGAACTAAAATTGAAACCATGAATATATATAGCGTTGCACCATTATAATAACTGACATTAAAATAGCACGTTTGTGCTGCGTGATTACTTTGCTCATGCGATCATCATGGTCAGGCTGCTGGTGTTTTCTCCTAATTAAAAGCCAAGGGTTTATTTCTTGCAAGTGAAGAAATTAGGACAAAAGTATTTTAATTTTCCTATATTATAGTGTAATGTAGGTTAAAATATATTTTGAAATACTCATTTTCATTTACATAGTATACATTTATAGGCTATAAATGGATTTTACAGTACGTCATAGGAATAAATCATTATTACATTATTATAATAGGCTAATTGTTTGGCATCCTAAAACACCATTGATAATGTAATGCAGACTGAGACTCTCATAACTAAAAATATGTTTGAGCCCTCTTTATTGTCCTGGTACAAATTAATGTTTTTTCTTTGTTCAACGAGCAGTTCATGGGTTGAAGCTCTTAATTTCGATCTCTCAGAGAGCACGAGATCGATGCATTATAACCTTAAAATGTCCAAAATTTTCTTGCGGGGGAGCATGCCCCCGAACCCCCCTAGAGGCACAGAGTCCTCCCAACATAGTTTTACAAATTACTATGGGAAAGAACGACCATTTATGAGCTTTACTCCAGCATACTAGTACAACAAAGTTCCTTTTAAATCAGTAAAACTGTAAATGCTATCGGCTATTAAAATCGTGCCGGCGACGAGGGCCGGTGGTCTACGAAATTTCCCTGTACATTTTTTGGTCCCACTCCGCCCCTGGTGTTGTGATTGGTCGAGTACTTCGAGTGTGTTTGGGAAATGTTCCGCCCCTTCCCATAACCGCCAGTTTAACACACTAATTATAATGATGAATGTTGTGACGTGTTTGTTCCCGGAAGAAACTCAAGACTACAATGGAGGCGTTTCAGGAGTTCAGAAAAACGGACACTGATATAGTTATAAATGTCTTTTTTTGATCAACTTAATGCATCCTTGCCATTCATTTCTTTCAAAACAAAGTAATTTCATTTTGATTATATGAAGAATAACGGCCAGGAGATTGTGTTCCACAGAGGAAGGATGGAATGACATGAGGTTGAGAAATGAAGGAACTGGATAATACCCTTCTCTCAAATTTAAAAGCATCTCTTCATTAAACAGCCGATAGTTGAAGTATCTGAGATTAGCTAGAACTAGTTTCCTGTAACAAATGATAAAAGATCACAGTCAATCCACAACAGTCTCCATAGTCTTCTGGGATAATCCCTGGACAAACAGAAGCCACCTTTGACTGGACAAGAATGTTATCGGGATACGCTCTTCCCCCGTCCCCGATGAATTCCTCAGTAAACGTGTGTATCGACCCCACACACACACAGACCCGCACACCTCAACAACACTCAGCGTCTGCAGTGTTTCATCAGCCGGAGGCTCGAGTGGAGAGTTACTCCTCCGTCACGGCTCGCCTGATGAAGACAGATAGAGCAGCCGAGACACTTCATCTTCTGTCGGATGAAATATGTTAAATGCATCCTCATGTTCCTCGAGCACTGAAGGAGAACTGCACCTCAGTCCACTAAACAAGCGGCTTCATTAGTTAACCAACATTGTCGTTACAGCATTTATTAATGTTTGTTCATAAAAATGCAGCTGTTCATTGTTCATTCACGTTAGTTGACAGCTGTTCGATCTGTTTAATCATGTATTAGTAAATGCTGAAATTTATATTAACTTAGATTAATAAATGCTGTAGAAATATTGTTAACCCTCTGGGGACCAAAAATGCGCCCCGCGTTTTTATTTATTTTTATTTATTTATTTTTTTTTACTCACCCCCATGTCATCCAAGATGTCCATGTCTTTCTTTCCTCAGTCGAAAAGAAATTTAGGTTTTTGATGAAAACATTCCAGGATTTTTCTCCATATAATGGACTTCAATGGGAACCGGATGGTTCAAGGTCCAAAAGACAGTTAATAACTGTTTCAGATGCAGCTTCAAATGTCTTTAAACGATATCAGACGATGAATAAGGGTCTTATCATGCGAAACGATCGGTTATTTCAAAACTTATTCCAAAAATGTAACTTTTCTAAGGACAAATGCTAGCCTTGTAATATATTGTGAGGCGCGTTTGCAACGTCACGTAATACGTAATTACGTTCAAAAGGTCACGGGCGACGTAGCCGGAAGTACAGAATAAAAATCGTCCGACATCGTTTATTTACCTTTTAATTCCTTCTTTGTAAACGGCGTTTGAGTTAGTTTTCACGTTCAACCTATGCGTTCAACTTGTAAACACTCTGACTATGTAGTTCTGGCTACGTCGCCCGTGACCTTTTGAACGTAATTACGTATTACGTGACGTTGCAAACGCGCCTCACAGAATGGAGAAAGGCTAGCATTTGTCCTTAGAAAAGTTACATTTTTGGAATAAGCTTTGAAATAACCGATCGTTTCGCATGATAAGACCCTTATTCATCGCCTGGTGTCGTTTAAAGACATTTGAAGCTGCATCTGAAACTGTTATTAACACTATCTTTCGGACCTTGAACCATCCGGTTCCCATTGAAGTCCATTATATGGAGAAAAATCCTGGAATGTTTTCATCAAAAACCTAAATTTCTTTTCGACTGAAGAAAGAAAGACAAGGACATCTTGGATGACATGGGGGTGAGTAAATTATCAGCAAAAGTTTTCAAAAGTGAACTAATCCTTTAACATCAAAACCTTGTGTTTTTGTAAAATAAATAAAATAAACAGGGTGCGCTTTGAGCTCACTCTGTCTCTGCAAAAATCATTCTGAAACGCGTCCGAAAAATGAACTATAACTCAGTAAATACTTGTCACAGAAACACGAAAGATTTCTCTTTTATGAAGCTGAAATTGTCTTCTTTTAAATAAAGTAATTTATATAAAAAAGCAACTATTCTAAGTTGATGTAATCTGTATGAAAAGAGAGAGATGTCAGTCTTTTTCTTTCACCTAATTATAGCGTATGATGTGTTAATGTGACCCCGCCCACTGAGAGCACGCGCTATTCAAACTCTAATGTTGAGGCAAGCCATGAAAACTCCCGCTGGATAAAACATCCAGTTTATCACAAATCGAACCTTTACCTCGTGTTGCTGCGCTGTGAGGAATAATACTATCATAATAATCCAGGAAAAGTTACCTCAGTTACCCGTTTCATTTCGAGGAGGAGCACACAGATGCAGCTGCTTTAAGTAATTTATTCTTAAAGGACAACTCCAGCGCAAAATGAACCTTTAGTCTAATTACACATTGTTACCTAGTCAACCGTTATCTGAGATTTGTTTTCATGATTGCCGAATGTAAATAGTTTTATCTCTAAAAACAGTTTAGCCTATAACGCTAGTATAATGCTAGTATATAGGGCATAGAGTAATGACAAATAAAAATCGCTTGTTATTACCACTAACAAGGCTCAAAATAGCCCCACACTAACACGATAGCATAATAAGGGTCCCTACATTCAAACCGAAGCATTGAGAACGTTGTCAGTGTCCATACAGTTTAATAAGAAGATATTTTATACACACAGTCAACTTCGCGAATACAGGAAGAAGCCATCTTGGAAAAATAGTCTCTACCCGTCGATCTACGAACGCCGATCCAAGTGCGCTGAACTGTGCAGAATCTCATATAGTCTGTTGTTTCCAGAAGAAACACAAACACAAACCGTTTACTTGTCTTCAATATGTACACGTAGCCTAATGTTCGCGCTCACCTTATCACCTTATTCACATCTCACCAGTGCACTTGGATCGGCGTTCGTAGATCGACTGGTAGAGACTATTTTTCCAAGATGGCTTCTTTCTGTATTCGCGAAGTTGACTGTGTGTATAAAATATCTTCTTATTAAACTTTGTACACTGACAAAGTTCTTGTTATGCTGTCGTGTTACTGTGGGGCTATTTTGAGCCTTGTTAGTGGTAATAACAAGCGATTTTTATTTGTCATTACTCTATGCCCCATATACTAGCATTATACTAGCGTTATAGGCTAAACTGTTTTTATAGATAAAACTATTTACATTCGGCAATCATGAAAACAAATCTCTGATAACGGTTGACTAGGTAACAATGTGTAATTAGACTAAAGGTTCATTTTGCGCCGGAGTTGTCCTTTAAGTGCTTTGTTCCAATCGCGTTATTGAATAGTGTCGGTAAACTGCACAAAGACTGTTTAAATATTAAATGCGCGCATAGACAGACGCTCGCGCGCTGAGTTCATTCACTTTCACTCCTACATTAATAAGACTATATAGACTACTGAGATTTGTTCTATACTGATCTGTAAAACCAAAAAGACTGAATCGGCTATGAACGAACGAACGCACAGATGCATAGCCTACTGTTGCAGACTGTTATAGATTATAAAGTTTTTACTATGAAATAGACATCAATTAAGCTTTAGTCAGACAGTTTCTGCTCATATGCCAAATATATAGTATGTTTTGTCAAAAATAAACTTATCAACTGTTATCCAATGCAAGCTAATGAAAGCTCTTAGTTCATGTTAACTAATGAACCTTATTGTAAAGTGCAAGCTTTTCCTAGACATCCTGTTATATTTCAATGTGACTTAAGTAGAGCTACCGAACAAGACAGCTTCTCTCTGCCATGATCTATTAACATTGTGTAATCGACGCAGTGTGTTTTCCAGCATAAAGTACATCAGTGAGGAGGAAAAGTGGCATTAGTAACGTTAGCAAATGTGCTTATACTCCTTTCACTATATTTTATGATAAGCCAGTTACTCACCGGTGTAGAATTCAGCCAGACGTCTTTTTTTGTGAACTCTGACATACTAAAATGTTAACGTAAGTTTTTTGATAGCATGTCCTGGTAAAAAGGCTTTTTTTTTTTTTTCTTGCTTTCATGCTTTTGTTTTTAACCATTGCAGCATAATACTATTTCAGCCGAAATGCAGCCAAAAGAGATTTTGTATTCATATAAGTGTCTGGAAATACTAATCTGTGGCTGTTTTACATCCATCAGTGTAATGAAGTTGGACGGCACTGCAAAATGAAGAGGAGAATGGAAATGCTGAGAAAAGCACATGGGATTGGATCGTTTGGAAGGAACGTTTTAGATAAATTATGATTCTGTTCATGACTTCTGCTTAAAAAACATCATGCTATTATTGTTTTAAAAAGGACTGGGCCACCCAACCTATCATTACATAACATTGAGTCACGTCAATTCAACAAAAATGAGCAGAGCATAAAACGGGCTACTATATATATATATATATATATGTTTATATATATGTTTATGTTTGTGTATATATATATATATATATATATATATATATACACACACAAACACACACTTAATGTAATTCATCATATTTTAAAAGTGTGGTTATGAACCAGATGGATTACAATCTCAGAAACTTGCAAGATCCCAATATTGATAAATTATATTGGTAAAGTGTGTTTTATAATGTATTTTGTTTGTCTAATGAAACTGACAAAGACAATGTTAGATTAGTTTGCCATGCCAAGTAACTTTTCGAAGTTTCTGCTTTAGAGGCAATTATTATTAACAATTTGTTGACTGGCCGGTCTATAAACCCATTATAATTGAACTATAATTATAATTATGGCGAAATAAAAATTAAATAACATAGTCATTTAAATTATCATCAGCGTTTTATCTATTATACAGGACTGTATTGCATTAATTACTACACAAATGCATGCAGCTATCTAAACAAATTACACTATTTAAAAAATAAAAATCTATAAGTGGTCTCCTAATATCTGAGACCACTAATAATAAAAAAGTTTTAATCTTATCATTTTTGTTTTTAATCATTTAAATATGATTCATTTATTATTATTTTAATAAATGTAATAACACATTAGTTTGGTCTCAGCTTTTTGGACATTTAATAAATATTATTATTATTTAACATTAATTAATGTATTAATTAACATGAACTCTCAATGAGCAATGTAGCCTATTTGTTGCAATATTAAATACATATCCAGCTGTTCATTGTGTGTTCATGTCAGCTCACAGTGAATTAATGTTAACAAATACAAAATCTGATTTTAATAACATATTAGTAAATGTTGAAATTAATATTAACTAAGACTAATAAATGCTGTAGAAGTATTGTTCATAATTAGTTCATCTTAACAAAGATATGATAACCAATGAATCTTATATTGTAAAGTGTTGCCATTTTGTTACCACAAAAAGTGTTACTACATATGGTAAAGTGTTATTATTATTCATTTCAATTCACATTTATTTGTAGAGCGCGTTTTACAATATACATAGTTTCAAAGCAGCTTTAAAAACATGAGTCTATATTACAATTTAGAGTGATCTATTATCAGACTGTCAAAGTTATGTATTTCAGAAATAAACATATACAAATCACAGTTAGCTAAAAATGTATTAATTTAAACAATGTATTAATTTAAGGCAAAAACAATGAGCTCATTGACGTAATGAATACGTGTTTGTTAACAAAAAGTACTCATTATGTTTAAGTAATTTAGTGTATGTAGAAATATTTTTGTCCCCATCAAATTTAATTCCAATCAACTCTGCTTAAAGGTAATGAAAAACAAAAGCAAAACCCCGTCAATCATGTGTCACAGTGTTGCACAGAGAACAAGCTGATGTTTTTAGAAAGCATTGGAGATTTGTCTGTTATCTGGCAGGACAGTTAAAGTGAAAGTTTATCCCATGATTGAAGATTCTCCTTCAAACGCTCCCGGGGGTCCGGCTGACTTCCGGTCATTAAAGAGACAGCGCAGCGACTACCATCAGTGTGACTGACAGCCCGTCATCAGCTCGCCGTGTGGAGTCCACCTGAACATCTGAACATCTGTGAAACCAGCCGGACGCCGGTGGAGCGAGACTCTCCTGAACACAGCGAGTGTGTTGCTGTAAATCAGCTCTCTGACAGCTAAAGTGCCCAGCGTAATGCTTTTAATAAGACCGCTCTGTTATTGTAAAAGCTCGTTCTCTGCCTTGTTGCAAAACCCGCAGTGCAGTGAGCATAAAACTCGTCCTCACATTCTGCCATCTGAACATCGGCCAAGAACGCAGATCAGAAAAAAAAACATCTGAGAAGTTTCACTTCGTCTAAACAATTCTAGACGACAATCGAACAGCCGAATTACCCAGCATGAGGAAGAAGCGCTGATCCCTGTCGGGTTTACACTCGTAAACACTTCTGACAGATGGACAGAATAATTCAACTACGAGACAGAACAATAGAACTATAGACAAACAGATAGATAGATAGATAGATAGATAGATAGATAGATAGATAGATAGATAGATAGATAGATAGATAGATAGATAGATAGATAGATAGATAGATAGATAGATAGATAGATAGATAGATAGATAGATAGATAGATAGATCAATGGATGGACAGATGGACGGACGGACGGACGGACAGACAGACAGATAGACAGACAGGCAGATAGATGATAGATAGACAGACAGTGAGACATACAGACACACAGATAGACAGATGCATGATAGATAGACGGACGGACGGACGGACGGATAGATAGATAGAATCTACAGTATATTTACAGTTTTTTACAATTGCTAGCACACAATTTTGCAAACTAGTCTGGTTTTATCAAAATACTTAACAAAATTCACAAAACCACACACCCAAACTGCAAAATACCTCATATATCCTGCAAAATGAAGCACTGCAAGCGAAACTACACATAGCATTATCAAAATCAAACTCTTGCATGAAATGGCACACTTCATTCATATTACCAGATTTTTGCCTAAACAACTACACACTGTTGGGCATAATGAAAAGCACTCCTATCTTTAGTATGCTTTGCCATAATACTAACATATGTATCAGATTGTTCACGTGCACAAAAATATTTGCAAATACACGCATGCTGTTGAAGCTTCATTTTACAGTAATGTATTTTTTTCACTACAGTAAACAAGTCAGTGCAACATATGCACAGCAGAAATATTTAAATGGGACTGAAAAAAAAAATCACTTACAAAAAACAGTAAACTGAAAAAGAAACTTCCAGAAAATATATTACAGTAAAAAAAAGTGGCAAGAAAAATAATTTTTATAGTTTTATAGTTTTTATAGTACTTACATCCTGATTGAAGTGTTAACAATTAACCATTGAGGTGTTTGGCCAGGTGGCACATGTAATTGGCCAATTAGCTCATGCAGTGTCATTTTGAATGGTAGTGTTTTGAAGTGGCAAACATGTGACTTTATGTCAGATTGTTGTGACTGTGTTCAGTGCATTTAAAAAGTGGCATTTTGAAATGCAAAATGTGTGTAAACCAGAAAATGTGTTTAGACTTTTGGAAACTTGAGAAGAAGTTTTGCTCTCTGTGTGTCCGTTTAAATAATTGTGCTGTGCATGTCATGTTAGCAATTGGAAAAAAAACTGTAATAGTGCTATCTATGTTATAAATTTTGAGGGATAAAATTTTATTTTTCTTCAAAAAGTACAAATGTAAGCAAAAAATATCTGTGACCTGAGCCTTTATTCGTCTCACAGCTTTAGACTTCAGACTTCTAGGCTTTAGTTCTGACTCGCACAGCCAAAGTCTCAATTTTCACACGGCAAGCTTTCCTCTTTACACACACTTTACCTTCTACTGTATTCAGACACTCCTCTTTCCTCTCCGCTGCTCTTCTCATCTCACCCAACCGTGAGTAAAAGTGTTTGCAGAGGACACGACTCACCTTCTGCAGCCACTGTGTGTAGTTCTCCATGACGTGCTCCAGCTGCTGGATCTTCTGGCTGGAGAACTCGTCCTCGGCTTGAGGAGCGTCTCGCTGAAGAGCGTTCACGTTGTACGCCGTTCCCGCTTTATACTCTCGACAAGCTCCTGCGTCGTTCTCCGGGAGGATGAAGGTGTAACTGCACTGTCCGTGTTGAATCCGGTGGTGTTTCCGACTGCTGTTGCTCTTCCCGGTGGAGCTTCTGAGTCCTTCCTCCGCTCCTCGTCTCTGATCGGCTCCTGCACAGTCTGAGAGAGCCAGCAGCGCTGCCAGACACACACACCGCCACACACACCACATGGCCGGAGCTGGAGGAGTGTGTTCAAGGGTTCGCTCGGGTCCTGTAGTCCAGAGTCAGGTGGAGTCAGTGCGAGGACGGATGTTCACGTCTCGGGACCGGTGCCTGGAGGTCATCGCTGATCCGGTCACCTGCTCAAAACACTCAAATAGTTGAAGTTCTAGGGGAAACTGAAGCTTTGAGAAACTGCATGAGAAATGCAGTTATGAAGAAAGCATGAAGATGTAGTCTGGAGTTGTCAGACCTCCCCTGGCTCTCTCTCTCTCTCTCTCTCTCTCTGTTTGCTTTGTGTGTGTGACCGTGCGACTCAATGACTTTGCTCTGGGTTTCTAGCATGCTCTGCGCCGGCCCCTCGCAGTGACTGGAGAGGAATGTGTGCGTGTACTTGTGTGTGTGTGTGTGTGTGTGTGAGTGAGAGAGAGAGAGAGAAAAGGAAAGTGAAGCGTAGCGGGACCCCAGCGAAGAGGATGTTCTCAGAGCTTGAGGATCGTTTTACAAGCGTCCTGACCCTGTGTTTGTGTAGTAGCCCAGCCTCCTGTACACTGAGTCTTCAGTAACACACACACACACAGAGACACACGAACACACATAGACACAGAGACACACATGCAAATCAACTTTTACACTATATTTTCACAGTAGAGTTGGTTGCATTAAAGGGATAGTTCACACGGAATTGTTATCATTTCTGCATATCATGTTTTCCATAGTATGTTTTTTTCTCCATAAAACACAAAAAGAGATATTTAGCAGAAACGATATGTCCATTGCCTTAAAATTAATGTGAATTATGAACATAGCTGTCAAACATAGCTGTATTTCCGGAGATTAAGCGCTCACTCTGACAACTCTGGTTTTCATTCTGAACTCATATAAAGCTGATATATGGCTACAAAAAGGTAACATGGGTTACATGAGTCCAGAGTTGAGTCCAGAACTGAGTTTAGAACTGAATCCAGAACTGAGTTTAGAACTGAGTCCAGAACTGAGTTTAGAACTGAGTCCAGCATTGAGTCTAGAACTGAGTCCAGAACAGAGTCCAGAATTGAGTCTAGAACTGAGTTTAGAACTGAGTCCAGAACTGAGTCCACTGTCTAAACTATAGGTGTCTAGAACTGAGTCTAAACTATAGGCGTCTGTTTCAGAACCACAGAAACAGCAGAGTGCAGAACTGAGTCTAGAACTGAGTCTAGAACTGAGTCCAGAACTGAGTCTAGAACTGAGTCCATGACTGAGTCCAGAACTGAGTCCAGAACTGAGTCTAGAACTGAGTCCATGACGGAGTCCAGAACTGAGTTTAGAACTGAGTCCAGAACTGAGTCTAGAACTGAGTCCAGAACTGAGTTTAGAATTGAGTCCAGAACTGAGTCTAGAACTGAGTCCAATATCTAAACTACCGGTGTCTAGAACTGAGTTCACTATCTAAACTATAGGCATCTGTTTCAGAACCACAGAAACAGCAGATTGCAGAACTGAGTCTAGAACTGAGTCCAGAACTGAGTCTAGAACTGAGTCCATGACTGAGTCCAGAACTGAGTTTAGAACTGAGTCCAAAACTGAGTCTAGAACTGAGTCCAGAACTGAGTTTAGAATTGAGTCCAGAACTGAGTCCAGAACTGAGTCTAGAACTGAGTCCAATATCTAAACTATCGGTGTCTAGAACTGAGTTCACTATCTAAACTATAGGCATCTGTTTCAGAACCACAGAAACAGCAGATTGCAGAACTGAGTCTAGAACTGAGTCCAGAACTGAGTCTAGAACTGAGTCCATGACTGAGTCCAGAACTGAGTTTAGAACTGAGTCCAGAACTGAGTCCAGAACTGAGTCTAGAACTGAGTTCAATATCTAAACTATCGGTGTTTAGAACTGAGTTCACTATCTAAACTATAGGCATCTGTTTCAGAACCACAGAAACAGCAGAGTCCAGAATTGAGTTTAGAACTGAGTCCAGAACCAAATCTAGAACTGAGTCCAGAACTGAGTCTAGAACTGAGTCTAGAACTGAGTCCAGAACTGAGTTTAGAACTGAGTCCAGAATTGAGTCTAGAACTGAGTTTAGAACTGAGTCTAGAATTGAGTCCAGAACTGAGTTAAGAACTGAGTCCAGAACTGAGTCTAGAACTGATGAGTTTAGAACTGAGTCCAGAACTGAGTTTAGAACTGAGCCCAGAACAGAGTCAAGAACTGAGTCCAGAACTGAGTCTAGAATTGAGTCCAGAACTGAGTTTAGAACTGAGTCCAGAACTGAGTCTAGAACATAGTCCAGAACAAAGTTTAGAACTGAGTCTAGAACTGAGTCTATCTGTCCTAATTTAGGAGCTTCATCATCAGAGGAGAGGCAGAACGGCCGTCATTTATACTGACCCTGGATCAGTTTTCCCCATTAAGACTCCAACTATTGTGAGATAAACACAAAGCACTGCTCTCAAACTGCAACCCAACAGTTGGCAGGATACTGTGCTTGGAGACAGGAGGTCAAAGGTCAAGTTCCAATTAAAGCCCCTCACCCCCTACTATAGCAACCTAGCTGGCAGATGAAGACTGAACGCTTTTCACTACACTGACTATGAGACAATGACTCAGTAATCATCCTCCTCCTCTTCTTCCTCGCAGCTGCAGGCGCCCCGAGATAACGAGCCCAAAATAACCCTGAGTCGTTTTTACTAAAGCATGAGTAAACATTTCTCTGAAACCTGACGCCACACCCCGTATCTAAACCATAGGCGTCTGTTTCAGAACCACAGAAGCAGCGGAATAAAGGAATTTCGGATTAGAATGATAACTGTTAAAAAAATAATCAAATACAATACATTTAGAACAAGTTTTATCTGGTGGGTAGTGACCCAAAAATGGATCGCAGACAGAGAAAAACAAGGCCAAATATGATGAAAAAAATGAGTAATATAAAAGAAATTAATAATATTAAATACAATTATAAAATGCATCTTTAGTCAATTATTTTAAAATGTATTAATATAGGCCTATACAATAGTGTTATAATCGTCCATATGACATTCATGGAAATATCAATAAATGTCATGTTTAAAACACAGCACTGATGAAGAAGAACTGAAGCTTTAGTTTCCCACTGAATCGTGTTTACAGTGCAGCAGGTCAGAACTTCAAAGACCAGCATGATGAACTGTGTGACTCGCCGTCCACTCAATGTTTCGGGAAATGCAAAAACCGTGCATATTTACACCGTCATAATTGGTTTGTGTAATCTACACACCAAAGTCTTGGCTGGAATGGAAACCTAGAACATGCTGCGAGAAAACAAACATGTTCTTCATGCGGACAGATTTAACTGCTTAGACTCCTAATGTTTGCAACACAGGCCACCAAATATATAAAATCCCAACTTACAAATATATCATTTCTAAACGGTTAACTTTTGAAAATGTTATTTCTCCACACACAATGTTTTCTTGGTTATTTGAACAATCCATTTCATCAATCTTCAAACATTATTCGAAAGTTAATTTTAATTGTCTGAGTTAATTGTCTGAACATTCCGAAACAAGTTACATTTAAACAACGTTAGAAACATTATGAGGACATGATTAAAGACCAGATTTTTTCAACCAAACATTCTATTAACGTTCATGTAATAACGTGTTCACAACTTTGAGAAAACCTTTCCAGAACATTCCCTGTTCACTGGGATTGTTCTGTAAGCCTTTATTGCACAATGAATGGATGGATGGCTGGATGGAACGATGAATGGATGGAACAATGGATGAATGGAACAATGGATGGATGGCACGATGGATGGATGGAACGAAGAATGGATGGATGGATGGATGTCGTCTGTGTTCAAGAAAATAAACAAGTGTTTAAACATAAAAAACTGCAACTGTATTAATTTCTACAGTAGAATATATATATATATATATATATATATATATATTCTGTATCTGCAGATGACTCCAACATGAAGGCACAAAGATGCCAACACAGAGAATGCCACAGAAAACAGTGAGAATGTGCTGAGCTCTGGATCGTCTCCGGCTCTTTTGTGGCCAGACTCAGGCTAAACATTTACTCACCGGGGCTGTTCTGTCGGTGACGGAGCTAAACTGATGCCAGAGACTTATTCATCCATTTCACTGGAGCATTCCCAAACACTAATGTGTCACACACACACATTCTTCCGTGTTCAATGGCCCAGTTCCTGCCTTCCACAACCCAGGCCTCAGTTTCACAGAGACTCACTAAAGCCTCTTGATGGCTCATTCATCTCATGCGACGGCATATCCAGAACAACACATACAATAGAAAGAGGGATTTCAATGGCAGCTGCACATTCTGACCATCTTCTTTCACAGATCCAGTGGAGATCAAGATCCACGAGTGGCTTTGAGTGTTTAAGTGGATGCATCACTGCAAAAAAAATGCTTTTCTTACTTACTACTTTTGTCTTGTTTCCAGTCCAAATATCTAGAAATTCTTAAATTAAGATGCATTTACTAGAAGAGTAAAATGCCATAAGATAATGTCCTGTTTTCTTTGGAAATAAATCAAAATTAAGTGAGTTTATGTTTAAAACAAGCAAAATGATCTGCCAATGGGGTCAGAAACATGATCTGGTTTCTGTTTGAATTATTTAAAGATTATCTTTCTTATCTTGTTGGCATTTAATTTAAAAAAAAAAAAACCTATAATTTTGATTTTTTTTTTTTTTTTTTTTTTTCCAGAAAACAAGACTTAACATCTTACGACATTTTACTCATCCAGTAAATGCATCTTGATTTAAGAATCTTTAGATATTTGGACTGGAAAAAAGACAAAAAGAGAAAGACATGTTTAGTCTGCTTTCTTGCACCTCAGTCTAATTCTTCAGGACAGGCGGTTTGATTGACAGCTGCTTGTGTCACGTGATGATGTCATGAGCCGAATGAATGACATCAGCAGTTATTAGATCAAACTCCTGCTCGTCTCCGGTCGGATCTCTTGGGCAGAACCTCCGGATCAGACTGAGGTCTGGGTTTGTCAAAGCAACCCTCTGTGTTCACTGACGCCGAAGTTCAAGCCAAGTTTAGGGAATGTGCGCTCTTGGACCTGTCAATCAAACGCTGTGCAGCACATCAGTGTTTATGGCATTGATTACAGTGAAACCACTGCAGCATGATTACTGGAAGGACAATATTTGACATTACAGAATTTTATTAATGGAATCATGTCAGACATTTTTTTTCTCTGTTGCATTTTCACTTTTATAAGCATATTAAAGGGTTAGTTCACCCAAAAATGAAAATTAAGTCATTAATTACTCACCCCCATGCTGTACCAACCCCGTAAGACCTTTGTTCATCTTCGGAACACAAATGAAGATATTTTTGATTAAATTTGAGAGCTGGATCTCTCCTCCATAGACTTCCTAAGGGACTAGCACTTGACGGCCCATAAAGTCATTAAATAAAATGTTTAAATATTCCATGTGCCTACAGCGGCTCAATTATAAGTTTATCAAGAACTGAGACGAGGACGTTCTTCGTCGACTACTTCTTGTTACCGGCTGCTCACCGCTAGTATTACCGCCCCCTATATAAAAAAAAAATATACTTTTTTAAAGCATGAAAAACCTAAATAAAAATAAAAAATGTATGCAGATTATATGGTTAAAGTCAGACTGAAAAGATAGGAACCTTATTAACAATAAAGTTTCAGATCTGTATTGGTGTATTTATCTGTCTTCCATCAGAGATTTGCAGAAGTACAGGAGTTTTGTTTAAAAATCTATTTATTTAATAATCACTATTAATAGTTGCTCATTAGATTGCATATTACTACGATATTGGCTGTTTATAAAGCACATATTAATGACTTATTCTGCATGACAATATTACATCATACATTCTCATCTTCACTGTCGCAGAAGCAGAAGCTGCGTGTGTCTGATGAAGGATGTTCTCTCTCTGATCTGCTTGCTGATGTTGGGCTCTTATCTGCAGGCCACGGGAGGATCTGCTCCTCATAAGAGTCTGGAACCATCCTTCATCTTCAGCCGCTCTTCCATGCACTGAGACATGAACAACAGAAACAACCTCCACATGAGGGAAAGTTATTAGACGAGAAGGTAAAGGTCATATATCATTCTGGAGTCGCAATTTAAACCATTAATCTTTCAGTTCTAAAAACTGGTTACATTTAAATAGAGTGCCGAAGTGATGACGTCACTTTGTAGGACAACTCGGAAGCATGGGTTCCCTCAATCGAAAAGCTATGCATTTTCCTCATAGACGTCGCAAAAAAAAAAATAAATAAATAAATAAATAAATAAGATCTGTGTTGAACAAAGAGTTGTGACCCTTACACGTTTTGTCTATCAAGATAATCTTTACAAGTTAATCCAAAATGAATACATTTTGAAGCCTATAAAAAAGTTTTTAAAAAACAAAAGCAGACACAAAAGTTTAAAAAACCACAAGCAGGTTATAACTGTGTGTTCTATGTCATATATCAAAACGTGAAAATATTTAGAGGCTTTGTTCAGCACAGACCTTATTTCAGGCGATTTAGCAAGAACCCGTTCAAAAATCCTAGACTTTAGAGAGAGGGAAGGAACCGAGAGTGCTAAAATGCTAACTCTCTTCCGTGATTTGGCCTACAGAGTGACGTCGTAACTTTGATACTCTTGAATACATTTTTAAACATATTTGAAACTTTTTAGTTCCAACTGAAAAAAAAAAAAACTTGTTACATTTAAATTTAATCATTTTTTTTAAATATTTGAAACTTTTTAGTTCCAACTGAAAAAAAAAAAACTTGTTACATTTAAATTTAATACATTTTTAAAAATATTTGAAACTTTTTAGTTCCAACTGGAAAAAAAAAAACTTGTTACATTTTAAATTTAATACATTTTTAAACATACTTGAAACGTTTTAGTTCGAACTGAAAAAAAAACGTATTACATTTAAATGAAATCTTTTTTTAAACATATTTGAAACTTTTTATTTCAAACTGGACAAAAAAACTTGTTGCATTTAAATTTAATACATTTTTAAACATATTTGAAACTTTTTAGTTCTAACTGAAAAAAAATGTGTTACATTCAAATTTAATACATTTTTAATCACATTTGAAACATTTTAGTTCCAACTGCTAAAAACTGGTTACATTTAAATTTAATATATTTTTAATCACATTTGAAACTTGCAAATGTTAATTTTGGATTCCATATGCATCTTATCTGTGCAACAGAGAAATGTTCTCAAATTCAAAATTGATACTGAAAAACGTCTCAGTTACTTATGTAACACTCGTTCCCTGAAGGAGGAAGGAGGGAACGGAGACGTGATGTGTACATGACGTCGTTAGGGGATCACTTTAGGGAGCCCTATCAAAGTATCAGTATCTAAAGAACAAGCCAATGAACGTTGGCGTGCGTGACCGCGACACACGCCCCTGCCAGCGTGGGTATAAAACAAGTAGCGGGCGCACGCACCATTGTATTTCACTTCGGACCATTGTTTTTCGCTGAGGAGCTGAGATTGTGACGGCCGTGCAGCGATGGTCAGCAACTGTGGTGGCGGGACGTCACATCTCCGTTCCCTCCTTCAGGGAATGAGGGTTACATAAGTAACCGAGACATTCGACGTGACGACGTTAGGGGATCCCATGGAAAACGCCATTGGTTGCTGCCACATTCAGCGCCCTACGCAAGACTGACAGACCCCCGATTGCTGGGGTGGAAGACCTGCGTAGAGGGAGTTCAACTGCTGTTCCATTATACCCCATACAGAGAACTCTTGGATAACACTGGGAAAGCATACCCTTCTTGAGGAAAGGGGCGCTGCGGAAACACATCCTGCCCGAAGGGAGGTAACATGTGAACAATACACTTATGGACTGGCTGGAGGGGCAGTGCAACATATGGAGTGTCACTGGGGAGGGAGCTCTAGTGGAAGTGATGGTGTCTACTACCGCAGGGGTAGGTCACCTAGAACCTCCGTGTCCCGTCCAGGGACCAGACATGAAGTTTCCAGAGGTCTGGACGTGGGGGCCATAGCAGGTCCTCTCTCAGAGGGATGGGCCAGGGAGGGGCTGTCGCGAGGAGTACTAGTTCCGGGAACCAGGTCCAGTTGGGCCAATATTTGGGCAACTAACAAGACCTGCTCCTCGTCCTCCCTGACTTTACAGAAGGTCTGTGCAAGAAGGCTCACTGGGGGAAATGCATACTTGCGAAGACCCCGGAGCCAGCTGTGGCCAGAGCATAAGTGCCCAAGGTGCCCTCGGTCAGGGAATAAAACAACAACAACTAGACTGTAACAGAGGCATCCGTGGTGACCACAAACTGCCTGGACACTTGTTCTAGGGGACCACCTGCCCGCAATAACAAAGGGTCTGACCACAAACTGAGAGTTTGGCGACAGTGCGGGGTCACTGGAACCTGGCACGAGCCACTCTGCCATGCCCATCTCGGGACTCGATCGTGAAGCCAGTGTTGAAGCAGTCTCATATGAAGTAATCCGAGAGGCGTTACCACCGCTGCAGATGCCATATTCCCCAGGAGCCTCTGAAACAGTTTCAGTGGTGCCGCTGTCCTGCATCTGAGCGTGCTCACACAGTTCAACATTGACTGGATGCGGGCCTCAAAGAGGTGAGCTGTCATGTTGATCGAGACCCGAAGTGGGGTCTGATCGTGTGGTGCAACCAAGCGGCAACCTCCCCGTCTCTCTCTTGAAGCCAATAAGGAAGTGAATTAAACTGCAATTTATCGAGTGGCCGCTTGAGGCAGGCTGCAGAAGGGAGTCAAATCTGTATCTCCCCCATGTTAAAATGCCCAACTTTACAGCAGGAAAAAAACATGTTTACAGCCTGGAGCAAAAAGTGGCTTTGGTCTATTGAGCTCATTTTTTCCTCCATGACAACTGTGAGGGGGGTGAATTTTTTTACAACTCATCTGTTTAAATTATATTTTAGCCTTACATTTCTGCATAATTAAGGGCGTGGGCACTTGAGTGACAGGTGGATTCTTGCGGCCGCTTTCACTGCTAGTCTGCTGTCTGTTAGCGTCACCCTCAGCTGTGTTTGTGCTTTTTTCCAGGATTATGTCATACAATTTAATATTATACCTTCGCCCGTGCACGCCGTCGGATTCCGTCGTGTTGAGTATGGAGAGATCGACCAGCGCCGTGTTTCCAGCTGTTTCCCTCGATCGCATGCACTAATGGATGTCTGATGATTTCAGCGCGTTCTCTCCGTCCATGCAATAGATGTACACCCTTGAATGAGCGCGGATTTCTAGTTCATTTACTTGAAGTTCTGAAGTAATATCTTTGGTTTGACCCATCTGAGAAACTGAGAGGCGGCCAAAATCGGATTGTAAAATGGACTGAATTAAAGCTCTTTACGAACTTGACGTGAGATGCCGACTGACATGTGTGCTTGCCTTGAATCACTGTCACATGCACAAGCTTAGAGCAATATTGTAAGTAATTAATACATTTTAACTAGCAGAATAATAATGCATCACGATTAGGGGTGCGCCAAAATATCGATATGGCGATATCTCGCGATATTTACCCCCGCGATCGATTCTCGATGTGCTCTTGCCAAGGATCGATCTTAAAGGCCGTTGTAAAATGCTCTATTAGTATCCATTACATTTTGCCTTCATGAGACCCTTCTCCTGAAGTAGATAGGGGGCGCGCGTTGCGAGTTTGGCTGTTTTGAGCGTAAAAAAAAAGGCGCAGGCTACACTTTGAAATGGCGGAGTCAAGCGAGGTCAGCCGAAGCGAGAGCAGAAAATTAAAAGACGCTCCAGCAACATTTAAATCCAAAGTGTGACTGGACTCACTTTGGATTTTATAGCAGTGCGGACGGGGCAAAGATAGAAAAGGACTACGCAATATGTAAGAACTGTTTCGCAAAAGTCCGCTACACGGGAAACACGACGAACATGCACACAGCCACCTGTCGCGGCATCACCCGGAGCTCTGTGAGAAAGCCGCGCATGGTGCTGGGTCAAAGTCGACACCCCCCGGCGTAAACACCTTTTTCCAGGCAAAGTTACCACCTTCTTCTGCGAGGGCAAAGTCAATCAAAAATAGGATCGCTGTTTACATGTGTAAAGGGTTTGTTCTGAAAAATGTCTATTTTTGGATGCACTTTAAGTTGGGTACAGTTTAGATGCACTTTATCCCTGATATTTTTATTTCTTTTATTTTTTATTTGAAAGCAGTAGCCCAAAGGTTTATGTTTCTTGCACTTAATAGTGTCACTGTTCATATTTATGAAGGACAATCAGTATTGTTTACAGTTGCACTGAATCTGTCCTCAGCCTTACAACTATTTTGCACCCAAATGGTGTCACCAGTTGTCAAAGACTACTGATTGCAGCAATTTTACACTAAAATAGTGTCTGACTGTTTTGTTGCAACTGATAAGACACAAGTTGTATTTGTTACTGTGTTTTATCCAAAAAATAAATAAATGAAAATTCATTTTACTAATTAAAAAAATCTTTTTATTTCTTAAAACATATATTGTGAGTTATTACTGATAATATATCGATTATCGCAGTATCGCCATATCGTGATATTATCGGTATCGTGAACAATGTATCGCGTATTGTATCGTATCGGGAAGTAGCCAGTGATTCCCAGCCCTAATCACGATGCACATAGTTGACTGCTTGTATGTTGTGAGGAATGTGTTTGATCTGTGTTAATGTATTTGTATACATGCTCTTAACTAATTTTGCCTCTTTTGAGATTAATAAAGTTGATAAAAAAGTAAAGTAAATAGTCTCACTTTTAGTTACGTCTTAACTATTCTAATATTTCGAAGGGCAAAACATGAACTTTAACCATTGGCTTTACTTTTTCAATCAGCTGTCAATTTAGCGGCAGTAGCATAGCATTAGCACCTCAGCTCCACCCGCGTCCCGCCTCTTTGCCCATTTTAATTGATCCGGTAGTGACGAGACGTGACGCACTGCCAAGATGGCGACGGCCGGCCCCGCCCACTTTAGTCTTCAAAAACGCTCTTCAGAAACCTATGGGTGACGTCACGGACACTACGTCCATATTTTTTACAGTCTATGGGTGCAACACGTACCTGCTTCCGATGAAGGCCAGAGTGAGTGTGCGGAGGCAGCAATGCGTCCAAGACACAGCCACTGCTGACCCCTGGCGATGAAAGAGGGGCTTGGGAGTGACAAGGCATGGCATCGTTGACTGCCAAGCGCACCCTCTTAGGGCCCAGAGGTTTCACAAATTGCTCTTTCTTTGAAAATGTGAGTACCAAACAAGACAGAATAAAAAGAAAAGGAAACAAAAGATTCTCTGCACGGTCTTCCATCGGGGGAAGGAGTGGCACGTTAGCCATCTCCTGAAGAGCAATCTGATCCACCTCTGGGCCGCCCGTCTCAGGGTCGTTTGCACCTACACTTGCCTCATGGTTTGCCAGCGGCCTGGACGAGCAGGGTCGGCTTCCTGTGGCTTGCTCCATGCTGAGGCCTGGATGGTGGCTGCTGCTGGGGCTTACCGGGAGTTGAGGATGCTGCAGGGGGCCAACCTCGGCGACGAGCAGACGGAGGGTCTGAGGCCGGTGGACGGGTGGAAGCAGCAGCGGTCCACCGGGGCAGGATGTGTTGAATGGTCTCCGTCTGCTTCTGAGTGGCCGAGAACTTTTGGGCGAAGCTCTCGACCACGTCGCCGAGCAACCTAACCTAGGAAAGAGGGGCATCCAGGAACCGATACTTCCGTGTCCCTCATATCCGCCAGGTTGAGCCAGAGGTGGTGTTCCGGGACCACAGGGGTGGACATCGCCTGACCGACTGAACGTGCGGTTTCCTTCATCGCCCGGAGGGTGAGGTCGGTTGCAACACGTAGCTCCCGAAGGAGCTCTGGGTCAGAACCAGCCTCATTCATGTCCATGAGTGCCTGGGCCTGGTGGAACTGCAGGAGCGCCATGGCATGAAAGGCTGAAGCAACCTGTCCACAGGCCTTGTAAGCCCTCGCCGTTAGACCGGATGAGAACTTACAGGCCTTGGACGGGAGACATGGGTCATCCCGCCAGGAGGAAGCGGACACCGGACACAGCTGCATCGCGACAGCCGCTCCACTGGGGGATCCCCACATTCCCCTTGGCTGCTCCACCGTCGAGGGTGACGAGGGGGGAGGAGCCACTAGGATGGCTTCGGGCACTATACGGTGCCTTCCACGTCCTAGACAGCTCCTCATGCACCTCCAGAAAGGTATTAGGGCGGTGCACTGAGAACCAGCACGGCCCGCCCCGAGAAACCAATCGTCCAGCTGAGAAGGTTCCGAAGGGGGTAACGGAGCCGAGTCATCATCCCCAGAGGAGTGAAGCTCCTCCTCCGATGCAACGATTGACATCTGATCGTCAGCAGGCGCCCCAAAGGAAACGACCGGTCACTCTTCTGTCTACAACTGAGACATCACTCTTCCGTCTACAAGGCTAACGTTAGCCATAGATATCTATATAAAGGCTAGATATACTGTATTGTCCGCGCTGCTGGCCAATGGAGGTCGACGTCAGCACCTGGCGGCCATCTTGTCACAGGCAGCTCGCTCACTGGTAACATTGTTTTAATGGTGCATGTACTTTTTAAATCACCGTAACTTGCTCAATTTTCTACCGATTTTCAAACGCTCTGGTTTGTTATAAACGGCATGTAGTAGATGTAGTTATGATACTGCATACTTATGAATAATAAGTGAATAAATGAATAATCATCCAGATTTATAGCCACGTTAATAACGTTTGTAAGAAACCAAACCGTTTGTAAATCCGTCAAGATTTCAACGAGATAAGAGTATTTCTGGCATCAGATACCACAGAGCCCACCAGAAAGCCTGTCTGTGACAAGATGGCCGCCGGTGATGACGATGAATACTCCGCCGTGAGACATCTAGCCTTTATATAGATATCTATGATGTTATCTGTCACCAGAGTCTGAAATTCATTTCACACAAAATTTCTAGTTGGGTGATTCTCACGAACTCTTGGTTTTAAAAATTTCAAACATGAAAATTAAAAAATGCTTGAATTCACAAAAAAAACAAATCAGACATTAGAAACCAAGTCTGGAGAATTTGTGAATACTAATTTTAAAACATTTACTTACAATTTAAGACCTTTTTGAGCATAATTTCCAAAACAAGTCCTAAAAAATCTCATTACCGCAACAGTGTGAAAACATCAACACTGTTAGAAAATAAAATAAAATTTCACATTTTTAAAAACAGATTATTAACAGTCATGCACAGTTACTTAGAAATCTGAAATATTTTTTATTTTTAAATTAGCATTTTTTAAATTTTTTGTTTAATTTCTCTCATTACCGCAACACCTTCCACAATTTACAATCTTTTTTTTAATATATTTTAATGAAACCTGACACATTTTCAAAATGATGTGACAAACCTGAAAGAACATAATGTGTAGATACTGTACATGCATTTAAAATCAAACTACACATTTTATATTAATTAAATTAAGATTTAATAATCATCTGTTGCGGTAATGAAACTTGAGTTTTGGAAATGAGGTTGATTATTTCGGTAATGATAATAAGTTTACTATGTCTAGATTTAATATAGAAAAATGTATAATATATGCAAAATCATGGATTCAATTTCAAATCTGTTTTATATTGTAGTGCTTCAATACATAACATTAGCAACAACAACAAAAAATGCAAAAATAAATAACTTTAATATTTCGTTAAACAATAACTTATAAAAGTTCAGAGAGGGACAAACCTCTACATTCTTCTACCTCTTCATAACTAAGTAAATGCCTATTGTTGGAAATATTTGTCATTGTATACACCTGGCTGCAAAGAATAGATGATTAGGAGATGAATGAGAGGAAAATATTGCCAAAAAAGAAGAGAAAGTATTTACAACATAAGTTAGTTTTTACTGAATTTTTCTTTTTAATGAATGTAGAGGGAATAGTAGGGCTGGGCGATAAAACGATAATTATCGCGATATATTTTTTCTCAATAAAACGATAATCAAGAGGTTGATAAATGTTCGATAAAGTTTATGCGTCAAAAGCGGAATGAAACTCATTTGAACTGCGTGTGCCAGCCACACGGAGCATTTATCCGCTCGGCTCAAAGTCCAAACGGCAGCGCACTGAGCGCGGCGCGAGCTCATGCAGACTTACACTCTGATCGTCTTGCTCACGAGATCCAGTGAGAAGCGCTTGAGTTCAGCGAAGAACACAAATGTAAAGTTAAAACCAGTTTAAAGGCAGATGAAACACCGCTGACAAAAAGGAAAAACAATGTGTGCAACGATCCAGTCAGAATCTGAATTGATACTGAATCCATTTAGCCTACCATGGATTTACTGTAAGGTTAGCCTAGTAATATTAACTGCACCATGAAATGTGGGATATACATATTGAATTGTATAATATTATTAATGTAGACAATGTATTAAATGACTAATAGAATATAAGTACAGTATTTAATAATGAATTTAACTGTTAGGCTACTGTTTTTAATACAAATACCACAGAAACCATAAAGTTATGCCATGACAGTGAGGTGCTATGTTATAGGCTACACCTGGTTTTATCTGTGGTTATCATGATCTAAATACATTAGACTAACTTTAATACAACTCAAACAGTCAGAATATTACTTTTTACCAAATAAAATGTGGTCGTTACATTTAAAAAAAAACAAAAAACCGATGTTACTGTTTTTGTTAATGAACATAAATTTAAAGAGTTTATACAACTTTCACTTAGGAGCAAAAATCTGTCATTAAACTTGAAAGAAATAAAGATTTGACATATATCGTTATAATTATCGATATCGACTGATATAAAAAAAAAATTATTGTGATAATTTTTTTTGGCATATCGCCCAGCCCTAGGGAATAGTATAGCTGTTCTTAAATATGGAGTAACTGCCTGATGAACGTTACTGTGAACTTGTTCATTCTAGTGTCTGTGAACGCACGCTCTCTCAGTTTAACTTCGGACAATAGGGTGCCAGATTTCTATAGAGCCTTCCAAAAACCCGGCTAAAACACACTTAAACAGGCCTTAATATGTACCGAAAGAAAAAACACCCAATCTGGCAACACAAGACACGAGTGTCGCACCGCACGGCCGCTGTCGACAAAGCAGCGAGCTTTTTAAATTGATTGTATGACAAGGTTGGTGAGGATGGGAATAATCTTACATTTCTGTGCAAATTTTTCCCGTCTATAAAATATTTGCTGTCTGTGGTTGTATGGGCTGTGGCAATAATAATAATAAAAAGCTCACAACATATGGAAAAAAAGAACTTTGAATGAACTAGTTCATTTTTTGAAGTATGAACTATGACCTAAACTAGTTAATTTAAAAATGTGCGAACTGAACTTTGAATTAGTTCATGTAGAAAGTGAACTTTCCCAACACTGTAAGTGATGATCTGAAGAAAAGAGAAAAACAAGAACTACATCAGACTTTCAGCCACAGCCTTAAATGAAATCAACCGAAGATAAAATATCTTAAATCTCTGAAGATCTCAGCAGAGGAGGATTAAACATCTCCACAAACAACATTACCAGCCTCCTTAGTATTAAAAAGTTTGACTTAATTACTGCCATCTACAGAAGTTCTTATTAGAAATAACAGAGGTTTAGAAGTTGATGATTTGAGTTTTGTTTAAGGTCACCATGATGGAGATCAGTGTTTTCTTTGGTTGTGCTCTTGTCCCTTGACTTTTGCATACAAGTTTTTTTTTCTTTGGCTGCTATAGACCTTATGCACCAGAGAAACATGGGCGCCGTCATCTTTAGAATATTGTCTTTGAACTTTCGGTTTTGCGGTCGCTCTGTATATTTCCATGACATCGCTGTCGAGGAGTAATTAGCTGGTTAAGTGAATTTACTTATTGTAGAGTTAACAAAAGTTACCATGAGCATTTTAATGTTTATCATAAGCATTGTAAAGCAGTTGTCTTAACAAATGTTGACCGGGATTTTTTTACGAGCAGTTCATTCATACCTATGCAAGATCGCTGTGAAAATACAGACCGGAAGTCAAAAGACAACGAGCGCAGAGCTGAAAAGGGGCGGGGCTACATAAGGTCTATAGTAACTGAGTGTTTATAAAAGAATTATGGCACTAAATTCATGGAAAAGTATGAATGGGTGTTGATTGTTAAAGATTCATGGTGACAATCATCATTTAGAGACTTGATTCACTGATCTCATTCAGAGACTAATCTCTGATTAAAAGGGCAATATTAAATTAGTTTTATTCAAAACTGTGATTCTACAAGTGACAGTGTTGTGACCATCAGATATTATGAAATACTTTACAAACAGTTTGTGCAGAAAAAGTTTTACAGACAATGTATTGAATTACCAAGACTCACACAGACAACAAGGATCAGCATATGAATCTCAACAATGGTGACAATTAAAAATGACTCAAGCTGCAATGCATGCTGGGTACTAGCATTATACAAAACTTATCCATGGCTCCCAGCATGAATTATTTTTTAATGGTCACCATTGTTGAGATTCATATGATGATTCACAGTTCTACTATAATGTATAATACAAGTAATACATCAATGTTTAATCAGAGATTAGGCTCTGAAAAGATCAAGGAATCAAGTCACTAATTAATATTTTTTATCATCAAAACATAACCATCAACACAAGATCATATTTCCTTTTGGCTTTTGTTCTATAACAAATGTGTTTTATAAACACTCAGTTTCAACAGCCAGAGAAAAGCTGGTGTTATAGACCATTTCACAAGATGTAAACAACACTGGTCCAGAAGCACTTCCTGTTTCAGTTTGTAACTGTTTTCTTTATTTCACATGTTTGTTTAACTTTTTGATTCAGTTTTAAATGTTCTGTTGGTTGTATTTTATCCCAGCTTTTATGTAGTGTTAAAAAATGAAACAGGAAGTGCTTCTGGACCAGTGTTGTTTACATCTTGTGAAATGGTCTATAAAGTCAAGGGTCAAGAGCCTAACTAAAGCAAACACTGACCACTGTCATGGTGTCTTTAAATGAAACAATACATCATCATCACTATCAAAAAATCATCTAAGCCTCTGTCCATTATCAATAGCAACTTATGTAGATGTCTGACAGATATAAAGTCAATCTGGTCAGTAGTAATAATCTGCAGAGATCTTCAGAGATTTAATATCATCTTTTATCTTCATTTGATTTCATCTAAGACTGTGTCTGAAGACAGCTTTACTTCTTGGGTTTATCTTTCCTTCTGTGATTCTGCTGGTTAACAGCAGGTGTTCATCACTAATGCTCACTCATAACTATTGTTTTCATCAACTTAATTGAATTGAGGCAATTGGTTACCTCAAATGAAACGAATTAGCTCAACTTATTGTATTTTACTTTATGTGTGATATTGGGAGCTAGCAGTAACTGCAAGTGCTCTGATTTCATTTAAAGTTTGTTATTTCACTGTTTTTACTCAATAAATGAAGTTTCAGCTTTATAAAGTATTTAAATGCAGTGTAAAGTTTAATTGTGTATTAAGAAATATCATTGTTTTAGTGGACTCGAGTAAAATAAGTTCAGAGTACTCCATCATAACTATTGTTTTTATAAACTTAATTGAATTGAGGCAATCAGTTTCCTCAAATGAAATGAGTTAGCTTAACTTGTTGGGTTTTGCAGTGAACAGAAGAACAAATAAATACAATAGAATAAAGATACAACTGAAATAAAGAGTGTTTCAAGTTTTTTAGGTAGACCTAACAGACGTTTTCAGGAACAAGATAGTTAGGGTTAGAACTATAATTATTAACGTATTAATTAAAACTATTGAAGTTTTTAAAGTTTTTTTTTATTAATATTAATCTGCTGAAAATGTATTTATATAGCCCTGTTATTATAGTGGGTAAAAGGCTGTGTTGTGTGTTGCTGGGTGGGTTGGTGCACACTCCTGTACATTTTATAGGACTGTAAAGTGTTTATTGCTGATTACACCTGCAACATCTCCAAACCTAACCGCTCTCTCTCCTTCCTTCTGTACTCCTCGAGCAGTTCTGGGTTGCTCTATATTTTTTCCCTGAACTTTGTCAACCTGGCTAACTTTTTTTCTCACTTGCTGACTGCCTACAATGAAACAAATCATGTAGCAAAATATCAACAGTTAAAAAAAAAATTAAATTCATATTTAATCCAAAAGTAGTACGCAATGATTGAATTCTCATTTCCGAAACAGAAGTTCTCTCTACCGCAACTTGCCCTAAATGGTTGCAGTATATGAGAATGGTGTTTCGGAGGATGAGGTACCTTGGTATGTTTTGCTAACAAAAGAGAATCCATGATGACTTTCTAATTTTTTACTCAGTGCATATAATTAGACATTAATGAAGTACATTTTTATAAAAAAATTGTAAATCTATCCTTTTTCTAAATGTAGAAAACTACTCGTTTCGGTAATGATAATCAAAATGTCGCGTACACATTCTGACAAGTGAATATTTACATTTAATTGGAGAAATATAAAGAGATCTTCTTACCTAGTAGCCATCTTGAAGGAACTGGCCCATGTCCTTCTTTATTCAAAATCATACTTTATTTAAATTCTGAATGTGCGTTTTAACAGTCCTCAAAAAATGTTGCGGAGCATGAGAACCGCAGTCATGGACAAGTCATTATCCTGCTTTTTTACATTTTTATTATACATGAATATTCAGTAAATTATTTTTTCTGCCATCTGAAATAATCTAATAGAACATCCATTTATTGTTTTTCTAATTTCTTTTTATTTTAATTTGTTTAAACTGCAACATAACATACATTTAGTTGAGTTGGACGCATTACGGTAATGAGAATTTTCGCAGAAAATACAGTAAAATAGAAAATAAAATTATTCCCATGTTGAAATTACACATTGTGCAAGGTAGAGATCAGTATTGTCTTTATTGTGATGCTTTTTTATATCACTAAATACCATGTTTAATATTTAAAATCATTAGTGCCGTGGTGTTTTAATGGTTTCGTGAGAATCACCCAGTTAGTTGGCTGTGGCGAGCAGGACGATCGAGGGCGAGGGACGTAAGACGATGGCGCGAGGCTGGTGGCGTGAATGATAATGAAAGACACCTGTGAGGCGCGCACCGGTCTCGCGTCTCTCACGGAGGAGCGAAAACACAATGAGGAGCGACGATGGCAGATCGAGAGAGAAACAGGCCTGATTTCATGATGTTTTTGTTTCTGTTGTGAGTAACGTTACAGCAGTCGTCAATGAGGGGCTGCTGACTTATACTTTCGTTTTTTATTTGTTCATTTTACTATTAAAATGTTTAAATGTTCGCCGCTTCCCACCTCCTTCTTCCCACAACAACGAACCCCGTTAACGTTGTGAATTACTCCTCGTTTGTATTTATTTCTATATGGTGAATTACTGCATGATACCTGGATGTTCAGTCAGGACAAACTAGGATGGTTCACATCACAACACAAATGTCAGTGTGCTCTTCTGATTCAGAGATTTCGTCCAGGAGAAATTGCCATTGTTGAAATTCTCTGCAGCAGACGGACTCTTTCTGTGTTCGTAGTTCAAAGTGAGAGCACATACACAGAAGTCCGCCTCAGCTCGAGTCAGTCCAGGCTCCTCGACTGAGAGCACATACACAGCAGTCCGCCTCAGCTCGAGCCAGTTCGGGCTCTTTGACCAAGAGCACATGCACCAGCTGTCCGCCTCAGCTCGAGCCAGTCCAGGTTCCCCGACTGGAACAGGCAACTCCTCCTGTTCCTACATCAGCCTCAGTCTATCAGTTGTTGTCTATCAGTCATTTATACCATGGTCTGGGTGAATACTCGATTCTGATTGGCTGCAGGGTGTCCGTTAAAAAGTGATAGAGGACACCTAGTAAAGTAGTTCTGGTGAAACTGCCTTTTTACCATTCGAAATTTATAAATAAATGCGCTGCCTACAACAGCTGTGAGTAACCATAGCAACAGGCAGTCAAACGCTCTATCAAAACAAACATCTAACGTTAGATCTAACGCATTACTATAGCCTAAATACAACAATGAGCGACTTCGTTACTTCGTTTAACATTTATGGAGAATATGGCAACTTTGACGACTGGCATAGGTAGACTCTCCGATGCTGGAGCCATCAAATAATGTCGGTGACAGGACATCGATGCGAGAGCAGTCTGCGGGCTTACTGGGCTCCGTCTCTCCGTGAGAGACGAAGCTGGAGCAACGTAACTTACTGTCTGCATCAAGTGCCCATCATGGGCAGCAGTAACGTTACCCAGCTTTTGAGGATCCTCCTGACTGGCCGACTTTTTCAAATTGCACTATAAATGGAAACGTTGAAATTAATTGTAAATAAAACAAGCTAGCATGTAGGCAAATTACCCTCTCTTTGATCTGATTAATTTATTGCCCTCTATAAGCGCAAATCGCTGGTGCTCAGAACTAATTTTTTTTTTGTTTGTTTGATTAATTGTTTTATGTGTAATAAAAAAATAACTATGCCAACCTTTGTGTTTCATGAAAAAAAAATGCATTTTTGAAACTGAAGGGTTCTACAAGCTGAGCGGACTAAATATCTCCGGTTGCTAAATAAACCGCCAGGCAAGTTATTATTTGTAAAAACTAGATTTAGCCTAATTAAAATATAAACTAATGTTTTAAAAATGTTTTATTTGACAAGTGACCATGGTATAAGCGGGTTAATGCCCTCCGAGGTGTCCATTGTCAGGTTTTAAAGGACTTCGGCGGAGGCAACCGTCCTCCGCTGCGCGTCGGCCGGTTCACGCCTCGCCGTCGTCCATTAAAACCTGACAATGGACACCTCGTCGGGCATTAACCCTTACATAATGCAGGTTTAGGGGGTCCGTCCTCATTTCATCTCAAAGAGCATGCACAGAGAAGTCAAAATTAAACATGATTTCATTTAATGACTCATAAGTACACATTTTTGGCCTAAGACACAAAACAAGTGGTTTATGTGAGAAAACGAACATTATTTATATCGTTTTTGTAACCACAGCCATGCCCAACTGATCTGAAGGCACGGGCGCTTCTGTCTATTTGACTGCTGTGTAAGTGATCACTTGCACGTGTACGTCACTCATTGTTTACATGGAGATTTCGGAATTTTTACCTTTCACTAAACATATTTAGATCGTTTTCCATTGCGATTTCCTGTATATCTAAATATGTTTAGGCCGAAGCGCCCGTGCCGTCAGATCAATTGGACATGGCTGTGGTTACACAAGGTAAAAATGATATAAATACTGTTCGTTTTCTCACACAAACCGCTCGTTACGTGTCTTAGGCCATCAATGTGTGCTATCAATATGGGGTATCTGTAAGCCTTAATCATCAAAACTATAACAAATAAAGGCTTGAAATATCTCACTTCGCATGTAATGAGTCTATATAATATATTAGTTTCACCTTTTAAGTTGAATTACTGCAATAAATTAACTTTTACACAATATTCTTGTTTTCGAGTTTCACCTGTGAATCAGGTCGTCTGCATTCACATAGAGAATATGGTGTAATGAAGGAAACATGCTGTGGTTTGAGGCGCTTCCACGCATCTGGTTTCCACAATCACTCACAATATCCGCTAATCAGCGCACGTGTGTGACCCTGTGCTGGTGCATGGAGGTCTGTCACTTTCCCACTTCACCTCACTATATGACCTTTTAGATGTGAATGTGGCAGCGACTAAATGGCTCTGAATCACAGGGTTGACACACA
Organism: Pimephales promelas; assembly: GCF_988280905.1. Taxonomy (NCBI): domain Eukaryota; kingdom Metazoa; phylum Chordata; class Actinopteri; order Cypriniformes; family Leuciscidae; genus Pimephales; species Pimephales promelas. Next base: position 18,514,525 of record NC_142786.1, on the reverse strand, counting down.
TTTGTCTGCAAACACACTGACTGACGGTCATCGTGGTGTTTGACGTCTTCAGAATCACAGCTATCTTCTTACTCGACTGATTTCACGTTGGCTTGCATTGTTGCATTCGGTTTGGTTACGACTCCAAACATGATGCCATTTGTCAAGGTGGATTTTCTGTGCCCTGTGTCTAACTCATGACATCATGCTGAAATGCTTTATGTACAACATTTTCAATATCAGATCTACACGTGAGATCACACACATGTGGCTGTTGAGAGCACATTACTCATGCAATATGAAACACCCCAAACTGATACACCCTTTCTCATCACTATATGACTGCGTTATTATATGAGAGTCGCTGAACTCAATATTTAGGCATAGCAAAGAGGAATATTATTACAATGTAAAGTGTACAGTAATTTATTCCTGTGATTTTCAGCATCATTACTTCAGTCTTCAGTGAAACATTTATGATTATTATCATTGATGAAAACTCAGATTTTTTTTAGACAATTATGATACATTTTCAGATTTTTTAATGAATTTAAAAAAATCAAAAGAACCGTTTATTTGAAATGGAATCTTTTGTAACATCATAAATTAATTTACTGTCACTTTTGATCAATTTAATGCATCTTTGCTGAATAAAAGTATTTCTTTAGAATTAAAAAAAAAAAAAAACACAGTAGTGTACATTTACAAATCGTTGGTCCCGGTGGCAGTGTTTGTTTTTACAGTGTCTACAAAGCAAGCTTTTTTATAAACATATATAATTGGTCAAGTCATTCAGTCAGATTTGATTGTTGTAAATTGTGGTAATTATGGCAAGGTTTTGAAAGCTATGAGGTTGTGTTTCACTGAAACAGGCCCAAACTTTCATTATACTACAGAATATGAATGGAGCCACATGAAAAATAGAGAAAAGTCAATAAACACCCTCAAGTTAAACGTTGTAAAACAAACTTTTAAGAGGCTCACCTACTCTAAAAATCATTAAGCAAGGATCATTTTAAACCCAAACACCTGGGGCCCTATTTTAACGATCCTGAAACGCAAGTGTCAAAGCGCAAAGCGCAAGGAACTTTGTGGGCAGGTCCCGGCGCTGTTGCTATTTTCCCGGCGGGATAAATGCCTCTTGCGCCTGGCACAAATCTAAAAGAGGTTGGTCTGAAGTAGCTTCATTATTCATAGGTGTGGTTTGGGCATAACAAGAAATAAACCAATCAGAGTGCCACCCAACATACCCTTTAAGAACAGGTGCACATGTTGCATGACAGATTGTTATTATAACGGCGGGTTTGAGACCGATGAGACCGACATTCTTGTCAGGGCAGTAAAAGAGAGAAGTGACGTTGTGTGGGGATGGGAGAAACCCTCGTACATCAGCATCGGTTAAACATTATATACGTATGTTTCTTGCCACTATTAGGCAAACAGGTCTGATCCTTTAGTACTACAATTAGCCTTAAAAAATGGGTAATAAGGTTTTTTCATCTTCATGCAAAGCACAATGATTCCCCTCATGTGTTAACATTTTTCCTTGTTATAATGTATGATTTGCAAAAATAAAAACTCCTGCATCTGTGTTGATGAGAGAATCAAAGTGTATGCGCGCTGTGCACCCGCTATATTATGGCCAAGCATGTGCGCTTAAAATAGCATTATGAACAACGCGCAATGCGCCACTGACTTTGGAACAGTTTTTTTTCTGGTCAGTGGTGCAATTGTTTTCTGGAAGTGTAAAATAGCACCAGGGAATGTTTGCGCAGAAACACGCCTCCTTTTTGCGCCGATCCGCCCAGGGAGCACAAGTTCATTTCCTAGTTTACTGACGTGCGTCTGTGGAGGAAAAAATCCCGCTTTGCGCGCTTGCAAAATTGGAACGATACATGCGTTTCTGTATAAAGTCATTTGCGCCGGGTGCAAGATAGACCCCCTGGACTGCATCTTTATAAGATTTAAAGAGCCCCTATCATAGATTTTTGAAAATGACTGTTCAAGTGGTGTGGAATATAGCTCTAAGGGAATAAAAATATCCTGCAAAGATTTATATCTGAAAGTGCACCGTATATAAAGTTATTGTCTTTCAAAAGTGAGAGTCGACTCTGAGTCTATGAAATGAATTGTTTTTGAAACGAGTCATTAGCTATTTCGTAGTGACGTAGATACGAAACATCAGTATTTTGGCCGCGCCCAGTTACTGCGGCGCGCAGACGGAAGTGTAAACTTGAAATATAGAACACAAAAACTTCAGCTGCATCATGTCGAGAAGACGCTGTGTTCTAAAATGCAAAGACAGTTCAGCCACTTGTTTTCATTGCCCAGGGACGAGCATGTGAAGAATCAGTGGTTAGAGTTCATATTTGCAACGATACAGTATAGCCCGATTGTGTTCTCATCATTTTAATGACGAATCATTCAAAAACATAAATGAATTCAAATGTGGATTCGCAAGCCGGTTGTTCTTGAAGGAGGTCTCAGTACCCAGTGTATATGGATCAGCTTCCTCGGGGCGCGAGGAGGGAAGGTGCAATAAGTATGTGTGTGCGTGTGTGTGTGTGTTAGTTACGCTCAGCGCAGCTTCTAGGTCTCAATGTCCATTTTTTTTTAATATGTGAAATGTTTGTCGCTGTTATTGGAGTTGTTATAAAGAATAGAGCGTCTTGTAGTACTGCAGTGCTTTATCAATATGTGTATGCGTTGGGCTAACAAACAATAACTGACTGGGTCATTTGACCAATCACCGCCGATTAGCGTCATGCAAAGGAGTGGTTTGGAAAAATTAGTCGTTGCACGAATCATTTGGGAGTCGGTGAGCAAATCAGGTAAAAATAAATGCATATTATAAGACAACAAAAGTGTTTTTTGTCAGTGCATTCATGTAAAACTGTTGTTGGGGACTCCCAGAACAATATTAGGAGCATTTTAAATGCCAAAATAGGTGCCCTTTAAAAGTAAATATTTTGTTTTTAAAACCTGAAAACCGTGAGGTGGTCATAGCCCAGAGAGCAAACTGACATTGAATCAACGTGGAAACGACGTCTCTCATGACACTGAAACAACGTTGATTTTGCTCATCGAATTAACGTTGAACCAACGTCAGACTCGGCATTCTTCAAAGCTAAATGAAAATCGAAAATTGGTTTGCTTTCATAACGTTGAAACAACGCGTTGATTTCAAGTTGATTTTCCGTTAGTTTTGAAAGAATGACGCGTCTGACGTTGGTTCAACGTTAATTCGATGAGCAAAACAATGTCAGATCAACGTTGTTTCGATGTCATATTTCCACGTTGATTCAATGTCAGTTTGCTATCTGGGAGGCCGCATTTACAGTAGTTTGCAATGTCCTTTTCTTCCCATTTCATTTGAAAAGTTCGGAGCAAAATCTCACTCTTAGAAAAAAAGGTTCAATTAAGACAAAATTTTAAAGGTCCCCTGACATGACATTTTCATTTTCTGAGGTTTTTTAACATTAATATGAGTTCCCCTAGACTGTATTTGCTCCTCTCGTGTCTAGAATTTTCAATCAGTGTAAACCGAGCTTTGCCTATTTTTCTCTTCTCTGCATCCGTCTGCATCTCAGACGCGCTGATCTAGAATCTCCCCCTATATAACGTCATATAGGGGAAAGGTTACTCCCCTTTCTCTGCTTTGCCCGCCCAGAGAATTTGGCCCGACGATGAGAAAACGAGCTAGGAACAGGAAGTACGAACACGTGCATGTGCGATTTTATTTTTTCCTAGAGAAATAGGATATTTGAGTTTTTCCTCCAGACATATCATGGCTTGCAAACGAGCGAAGCATGGCAGTTGCTCAGTGTTCGGATGTACAAATGAACACAAAAGTATTTTTTAGTTCCTTCATCTGCGCCTCTGAAGAAACAATGGGTTCATTTTTTTTTCTCTGGAAATGCGCCGACTCAACTCTCAAAGTTTTGTATGGTCCAAACGGGCAGAAGACAGGTAAGTTAATCTTTCTCTCAAAATCGTTCGATACTGTTTATGCATCAGTAAGTCAAGCCAGACTATTATCAACTTCACATCGTTTCATTGAGTAGGATGAAAATAATCTTATTTAAAGAAAGTGTTTAGCAGGATTGATATTCTAAAGGGTAAGCACGTGCTGCTTTGTTTACGTTATGTGTATCTGCAGCCCCGGCAGCGTCGGTTTTCCTTTTTGAATGACGAATATAGACTAATAACGTTATATCTGCAGAAATAGACAGTTGGCTTATAAAACGCAGGTGCAGAACGGACAGCTGTCGCCTGTAGTTCTCTCGATGTGTTCAAGTGCAGCTTTTTACCTCGACGAGAGCGGGAGAACAGAAACTCCGTTACACTGCACAACGAAGCTCTGGCAGATTATTTGTATTATAAATGTACAATAACATATCGATGTCTAGCAATCAATTAAACTAATACATTGTGTTTCATTTGTCGTTTAATGAGATGTAATACGTGTTTGTGGCAAGAATTTTCACGTGACGAAATACAGAGATCTGACAATGACACACAAGTATTTCATTAGTCCAGTGGCAGAACTTTTGCCATGCGTGACAGAGGTTCTGGGTTCTCCGCACTCGTATCATTTTTTTTTTCTCTAAAACCGATTATGTTTATCAGTTGTATGTTTCTGTGCATTTTACTTTGTGATTTCACCGGATCGAATATAGTCTCCACAACGGATTAAAGCGCGAGTCCGTGTGAAGACTGTGTGCGACAGCGCGAGCCACAAGAGAACTGTATCCACGCCACTGATCGCAGCGGCAACGAGCACTTTGATCACTTGTTTTCAAAAGCAACACATTTCAGCGCTAGATCGCCTCTTATTTAAAGAAACGAACTAAATGAATGCTCTGCTAGTTAACTAGAGATGATTTATGTATAATTTACATCCGTGCCGCGAGAGATGTTTCAAAAGTGGTGGGGACAATATCGATCCTGGCTAAAAGTGGTGCGATTCAGTAATCTCGATATCTGTAATAGTAAAAACGTATAATAGCTGTAGTAAAACATATTCAAGATAGTTTCACATGTAATATGTAGCTATTTCATATGCAAGCATGTCAGCCAATCACAGCAGTGGGCGGTTACATTGAATCCCACAGCAGACACGCCCCTTCTAACAGAGCGTTCTAAGCAGAGGCTAAAATCTGGCTTCATGTCAGAAAGGTTCTATGTACAAATAAATTATTTAAATGATTGCATTATATTTGCATGTTTAAAGGGTGTGCATAAGACTAACATGATACCTTCATAATCATGACATGACATGTTATGAATATGAAGGAAGTTTTATGCATGTTTATGAGAACTGTCATTAAGTGCAATTAATGCAAATATGACATTGTTTGAGATGTCTTTGTAATGACACCTTGACATAAAAAAATACATCATAACCTGTCAGTGTCTTTGTCATGACAACTTGACATTACTAAGACAACACAACCTGTCATAAACATGACATAGCAGATTAATTTTCAAACTTATGAAACCACCTAGCTTTGTTTAACATTACATTAAACTGTCATGTGGTTGTTTTTGACATTGGCTATCATGAAGCCATTATAAACTTTTTAATGACAAATTCAATGTGTACAACTGTAGTTGAGGTCACAAAAAATATTCATGACAGTTATAATGGCCTCATGACAGCCAACCACATGACAGTTTAACTTAATTTTATGTCAAGTTGTCATGACAAAGACACTGACAGGTTATGATGTTATGGTTTATGTCAAGATGTCATAACAAAGACATCTTAAAAAAAGTGTCATATTTGCATTCAAAATGTCATAATTGAGCGAATGAAACTTAATGACAGTTGTCATAAACATGATGCATAAACCCTACATCATATTCATGACATATGCCATGTCATGGTTATGAAGTTGTCATGCCAGTCTTATTCACACCCCATCAAGTAAAGTGTTACCAAATGACTGAATGACTTGTTTTCAAGTTTTATCCACCCTGGGACCCGGTTTCAAAAATAGCGGTTTCACTATCCCAAAACGCCAGATCCGTGTGGACGAAACGCCAATACGACAAAAAATGTATACGTATACAGCGAAAGGCTTCTTCGTGTGGACGGGCCCTAAGATTCTATATAGAACTTTTAAGAGTGGATTAAAGCTAAACTCAAATGGGACTTGATTGTAAGATAATATGTCACAACTTGTCGTCTTCAAATCCTATGCTCTCTGACATATGCTTTCTGTGGAATGATCTCAGATTGTTTTGCGCTGAAATATGTGGCTGATGTATGACCATATCGCAGTATCATTCTCTGACATTTAATTGAACAGGAATTATTTCATTTGATTTCTGAAGAAAAGTCCCGTTGTTTTTAACTCAATGCCCTGGAATGTCAAGCAACATTGGAAACGTCACACAAATCACTTTCACACACTCTCTCTGTATTTTGACGTGTCCTTGACACGGTAAGCTCTATTGTGCATTCTTTCAGGAAACTAAGATGATTCAATAGTTTTGTTTTTGGTTTCATTATTACCCCACCCAGATATCGACCCCATTCATAGAACGGGAAGGCTAATGTTTGCATTAAAGGAATTTGTTTCATTTGCATGTTGTTGCCAATTGCAATTCCCACTGACCCCAACAGCAGCAGGAGGAGAAAACGCCTGGAACGTGCGATTCGACACATATAAACACTTTTTTTTAAAAAACACACATAGTCTTAACCTGAACATTTTCTGTATTTCTGGATTTACATGCTCATTTACAAGTCTTAATGTTGTTCTCAGGCTCTACTAGAACAGGTTTTCCTGCTTGAATATTGATTATTCCCCTCATATTCTCCATTGTTGTGGCTCCTCTCTTCCCAGTCTGTATGTAACGCTCTGGACTGTTTTTCATCAGAAATCAACTAGCTCGCCACGACTGATTCCCAAAACCATATTGTCGCATATTGGTCGCTTAACCTTTTTGGTTAATGATATCACGCAGGAGTAATAACTACTTTTAATGAATCTGTTTGAGACTGAATTACTCCTAGATGTTTTGCTCTAAATGGCATTTGAGGAATATTTGAAGAGTTCAGATGCAAAAGCCTCTAAGTGCCATTTGAAATTTTCTTCTAAAATGATCATTTTTATCAAGCTTGTATATTTAAGTTCAGTAATTTCACTTAAATGGCAATGAAGATTACCTATTAATTGTCATTTAAGTGAAATAACTGAACTTAAATATACAGGCTTGATAAAAATGGTCATTTTAGAAGAAAATTTCAAATGGCACTTAGAGGCTTTTGCATCTGAACTCTTCATTTCTAATTTTGTTGTTATTTTCTTCATTTCTAATTTTGTTGTTTTGTTGTTATTTTGCTTTATTTCCAGATTCAATCATAGAGTTGTCTCTTACGCACAAGAGCTCGTTCACACATGCGCACTCTTCAAAAACTACGGTTAAAATCTCTTGACAAACTCAAAGACGTAAATGACATTTGTATGTGTTCTAAATAAAAGACACTGAATGTCAGCTGGCCTATTTTGCTCAAGATCAGGATTTATTGAGTCCACATGTCATGCAAACATGAAACTCTGCTTCTAACCACATCTCGAGATATATCTCTCCAAACACACAGCTCTGCGATGATCTTTGCCAATGTTCGTTGGAACGATGTTGTCAGGAAACACTCACCCGTTGAGCTAATGACGGAACTTGAGACCATAGTTGGCTAACGATGCTTTTGAGAAACACAGTCCTGATTAGTTCTGTCTCTATGAAGCCCCTCCTTCTGAAAAGCACACTGTGCTCTGATTGGTCAGCAGTTCTGAAGTGAACTTCAAGTAGGGAGTAGTGAGCATAGTGCGTAGGGACCCGATCAATCAGAACATTGGATTGAGAACCACTGAATTAAAAGGTTCCATAGACGTTTAAGTTTCTAATTAATTAAATGTCCAAGTATTATACAATCATTAATGACATTTCTCCATATATAGAATCTTTTGGCATAACGTGCTCTTTAAAACTGAGTCAAGAACCCTAGAGATCTATAAGGTTCCCACTGGACTTTTTTTTTTTTTCTAATATAGTGACCACCAGAATAACTCTTTAATCCATAGGGTTATTCCTGTATAAAACATGACGCTTGCAACACCAAGATCCTGGGATTGATTTCCAAGCAATGCATGAACTGATAAATGTATACAATATAGGCTAAGTGGCTCTGGATAAATAATACATTAAAAATTGATCTAAAAAAAAAAATAAAGCCGCTTTTCCTTCGTCAGGCCAAACCGTTCTCGGTTAGCCAAGCATGCTGAGAATTACTGGGCGGAGAACGGGACAGTATGTAATCATGCAGAGCCGAACCAAGCTCAAGTGGAAATATAATTGGAATTGTTCCTTACCGTTCGGCCCGACCATGCAAAACTAGCTTCAGTTCCTCAGAAATCAAACATTACACATCAAGGCCACCCACTCCACATCGCTGAGATTTCACCCCTGAAATCCAAAAATCCACATGAGACAGAGCCAAGAAAACCTTTCACATACAATCCACCACAAAAGCTGTTAATCAAAAAGACATTTAATGAAGAGGCAGCCATACAATATGCTCTGCATTACACAGCATTTCAATGCAAGGCATTCGTAAGGAGAAAAAAAACAGAATCAGAGCCAAGAAAACATGCTTTGTTTCTGGTCAAAAGGTAAAATCTCCGTAACAAATGGTAAGAGTAACATCAGTGGGAAAATAAATAAATTTTGCAGTGAACGCTGCGTTGAGAGGCGGTACATCCCTTGAGCCATCGTTCGTATTACTGTAGACATTTATAGACCCTTGCAAACTTGATGGAGACGAATGATTATGAAATTTGAGCCCAAGGGTAATACTGAGCACCAAAATTCGGGGGCATATTCTCTTCAGAATATGACGGTGAACTATTAAATAAGTCATTGCGTCAGTGTTGCTTTTTATTGCTCAGACTCAATGGGGTCGGACAACTGTGACTCCTCTTTGTGAGGCCATTCTAACACATTGGAGACTTAAAACCATTAACCTAAATGCAAAACATGCATTGCATGACAGATCGACACATCTTTGCTGGAAGGCTAAGAATTTGCTTTATGACTTTAACCATATATCATACATCACACATCCAAAATATGAACTGCTAAAAACCAGAGCTGCTTGACTCTCATGATGGGCTGGGATGGGCTATAATTTTTGGTTTACAGCAAAACATTTTCACACATTCAGACAAAATGTATTCCAACAGCTAGTGTTCTTTGCCATTGTGGCTATTTACCTGCAGCCAATTTATCTGTGTTCACAAAACCCTTCAGACTCCGAGTCAGCGTGGCAAGAACCACCTTATGCACACAGAGACATGTCATAAATTACAGGAAAGTTGCTGACCACTAAAATAACTTTCCTCTGTCTTGCCACTGAACTCTACAGGAGTGACGGATCATGTCCACAGACTTCACTCCTATTGGTTGTCACTCCTGAAAGTCATTTAAATAAAGTTAAGCATATCTCAACTTTGTCTAGCCAACGCCTGCCAAGAGAGCATTACAAGTCCAGTCTGGAGAGAACAAAAGCTTGGATAAGAGTTGTGTAGCTCTGATAGGAAGGGCCTGATCCTCCTAATGTTGTAGAAGGCAAAACTAGCTATGTGGACTGTGAAGTTTAACTGATCGTCAATTACAACTCTGAGGTTCCTGGCCGTCCTGGGTGGAGTTATGGTTGACGAATCTACCTGATGGAGAAGCAGTGATTAAATACTGGGTTGGCTGAGAGAATGAGCGGTTCTGTTTTCACAAGGTTTAGCTGAAGGTGGTGGTTCTTCATCCGGCAAGATATGTTTGTCAGTAAAGTCGAGTTGTCAACAGCTACTATTGGATCATCATGCTGGAATGACAGGTAGAGTTGTGTGTCATCAGCATATCTGTGATAGGAAAAACCATGTTTTTTGAATGACAGATCCTAATGATATAATGTAGATGGAGAGGAGAAAAGAAGTGGGCCCAGCACCGAGCCCTGAGGCACTCCAGTAGCTAGATGAAAACAGTGATGGGGAAAATCCATGTTTTTGAAAATCCATATTTCTGAATGACAGATCCTAGTGATGTAATGTAGATGGAGAAGAGAAGAGAAGAGAAGAGAAGAGAAGAGAAGAGAAGCGGGCCCAGCAGAAAGCCCTGAGGCACTTCAGTAGCTACATGATAACAGTGATGGAAAAATCCATGTTTTTGAAAATCCATATTTCTGAATGACAGATCCTAGTGATGTAATGTAGATGGAGAAGAGAAGTGGGCCCAGCACCGAGCCCTGAGGCACTCCAGTAGCTAGATGAAAACAGTGATGGGGAAAATCCATGTTTTTGAAAATCCATATTTCTGAATGACAGATCCTAGTGATGTAGATGGAGAAGAGAAGAGAAGAGAAGAGAAGAGAAGAGAAGAGAAGAGAAGCGGGCCCAGCAGAGAGCCCTGAGGCACTCCAGTAGCTATATGATAACAGTGATGGAAAAATCCATGTTTTTGAAAATCCATATTTCTGAATGACAGATCCTAGTGATGTAATGTAGATGGAGAAGAGAAGTGGGCCCAGCACCGATTCCTGAGGCACTCCAGTAGCTAGATGATAACAGTGATGGAAAAATCCATGTTTTTGAATGACAGATCCTAGTGATGTGATGTAGATGGAGAAGAGAAGAGAAGCAGCCCAGCTCTGAGCCTGGAGGTACTCCAGTAGCTAGATGATAACAGTGATGGAAAAAATCCATGTTTTTGAATGACAGATCCTAATGATGTAATGCAGAAGGAGAAGAGAAGAGAAGCGGGCCCAGCACCGAGCCCTGAGGCACTCCAGTAGCTAGATGATAACAGTGATGGAAAAATCCATGTTTTTGATAGACAGATCCTAGTGATGTAATGTAAATGGAGAAGAGAAGAGGACCCAGCACCGAGCCCCGCAGCACTCCAGTAGCTAGATTATAACAGTGATGGAAAAATCCATGTTTTCTAAAATCCATATTTCTGATTGACAGATCCTAGTGATGTAATGTAGATGGAGAAGAGAAGAGAAGCGGGCCCAGCACCGAGCCCGGAGGCACTCCAGTAGCTAGATTATAACAGTGATGGAAAAATCCATGTTTTTGAATGACAAATCCTAGTGATGTAATGTAGATGGAGAAGAGAAGCGGACCCAGCACCGAGCCCTGAGGTACTCCAGTGGCGAGATGATAACAGTGATGGGAAAATCCATGTTTCTGAATGACAGATCCGAGTGATGTAATATAGATGGAGAAGAGAAGAGAAGCGGGTCCAGCACCGAGCCCGGAGGCACTACTGTAGCTAGATGATAACAGTGATGGAAAAATCCATGTTTTTGAATGACAGATCATAGTGATGTAATGAAGATGGTGAAGAGAAGAGAAGCGGGCCCATCACCGAGCCTTGAGGCACTCCAGAAGTTTGATGTTGCTTTGTTACTTTTCTTTTTCAGTCTGGACCAAAAGAACCAAGAGAACTTAACTACAAGTGTGAACAAACCCTAAGAAACACTTACATTTACATTTATTTAAGACACTTTTTTGAAGAGAGTAAAAAATAAAATTAAGGCCCGGGCTTAGATAAAGTCAGGATTAGGTCTTAGTTCAATCAGGGCATTTAATTTTTGCAAGCATTTTCAGTCGCAAATCAAACCCAGATTGACTAGGTTTACTGAGCAGTGACTGTTGACTGTTCAATCACCCTATTGCTCTTGTACAGGGGTTTACAGACATTTTGATGCCCCAAAATATGATGATCCCCAATGTGAGAGACCCTCTTCCTAAAATAGTATAAATGCATTTTTATGCATTATTGTGTCTTATTTGTTAATAGAATAATACAATTTGATTATTCATGCTTTGGTGTGCATCTTGATACAAAACAATTGATCTGACATATTTTAAAGGGCACCTATTATGCCCCTTTTTACAAGATGTAATATTGGTCTCGGGTGTCTCCAGAATGTATTTGTGAAGTTTCAGCTCCAAATACCCCACAGTTAATTTATTATAACCATTTGAAAATGTCATTTTTGGGGCCTGTTTTAAAAATGAGCTGTTTTGGGCTATACGACCTTAAATGCAAATGAGATGCATATCCCCGCCCTGCCTTTGGATGAGGGCGTAACTTGATACCTATGGCAGTCGGTAAGCAGAAGGGCTGAGAGAGTGAGAGAGACCCGCTGTTGTGAATATCATTCAGCATGTTTGAATCGGAATATACTTCGGAAGAATAAACACAAATGAGAAAGGACCAGTACGTCTCGGTATGTTTATTTGATACATTTATGTTTATAGAGTTGTAATTGCGTCCCCTTTGAAATTATGGATGTGCAACACACACACATACAGACACACAAACACTAACGTTTGCGCAATTTTTTGAAACTACATACACATACTGTGATAAAGTTTGCTACATACAAGCGAAGTTACATTTATGCTAGGGACCTGTTGCGTCATGTTTACTTGTCATACAGGTGCTTCTGTGGCAAATGTGAGAAGATGGCTAACTTACAGAACAAGAACATATATGCAGTTTTTAATACAATATCTTTAAAAATATATATTTATAAACGTGTGGTTACACACTATACAAACAAGGTTTAAATTAAATAGACATCCTACGACAACAACTTTAGACGCATTTGTTGTTGAATTGGCTGACATTGACTGAAATGATTCTTTGCTCAAAAATCATAAAATACACTTACTGTTACTGGAGGTGACGTTGGATCGCAAACAGTAGACGGCGATCCACGCTTGAGGATTAACTTTGAAGCAAGACCTGCTTTGAATTGACCCTCGTTCACTAAATAGTCAGTCAGAAAATTATTCGCTCAAACATAAACTTATTTTCGAAGGAAAGGCGCCACTTAAACTTCCAAAATACAGTACATCCACTGTGTTTTCAGTGGCTCTAATGTTGGAAGTAAGTAAAAACTACTAGCTATGTACAGTATGTCATTATTACATCCCATCCCACAACATAACACTTATGTTTCCTGGCTGTTGTTGAAATAATGGAGGATGGTGTACAGCTCACTGAGGGCGGGGTCTATGCCACAACCACACTGTCAATCAAACCCCTTGCTCAATTCTATGTCACAAAGCGCTGAATCTTAGAGCAGCTCGTTCTGAGACAGTGCATTTGATTTATTGAGATTGTGAAAAAAAAAAAAAAACACTGGGTGGATTTTTTTTATTCTAGGGTGGTTTTGCTCACACACCATGTAAAAGTGAATTTTCCTTAATAGGTGCCCTTTAAGATATGTCAGTGCAAGTTGCTTTCAGTTAAAACCACTTAAACATGCATATTAGTCTGTGACTAGGCTTAAGCCTTGTCTGTGGAACCGGGGGTATGAGATTGCATTAGAATAAAGTTAGTGTTAGCTTAATTTCTTTTATATTCAGTGTTTATTTAAAAAAAAAAAAAAAAAAACTGAATGAAACATTCACATGTGCATATGGCACTAGAAACTGTTACCACAACACCTTTCAGCATTTTTTAAAGTTGAAAATAAACTAAATGTCCATCTGTGGTTACTCACAAAATATGTCATATCATACTCATGTTTGCAAAGACTTTTAGCATGAAAAAATAAATAAAACTTTTAGCATGAAAAAATAAATAAAATCTAATTTGCGAGGAGAAAAAGCACAAATGCCCCAACACATGGTGTATAACCCTGTGACCTCGGGTCAGGCAATCAAACTGGCTTGTATTTGTTGATCTTAGTTTTCTGACAGTTTACCAAACTAGGAGCTTGTTAGCGAGAACATTTCCTAGTTTGCACAGATGGGTGACTATGTTACTTGTTTAAAAAAATCAAATTGACAGGCTCTCAAAACTAGCTGGAGCCCTGATGTTTGCTTACTGTCCAAAGCCCACACATAAAATACATAAATTGCTTAAATTTTTGCTGGAAAAACAACACAACAATTATTTAAGTAAGTAGTGAGCACACATTACAAAATAACTCTCAGGACACTTTATGTCTATTGAACTATTGAACTAAGGTGAACTATTAATTATACTATTACACTAGATTATTTACTTGTTTTTCCCATTTAGAAGATTTAGTGTTTAGTCTTTTTAATAGTAAAATGATTAAAAATCAGACAATAAACTTTAAGCGACGCAAAATAAAAACTATTTTAAACATTTGTAATCTCAAAGATTCAAAGGTCAAAGATTGCAGTGAAAAAGCGAATAAAAGTCTTTCAAAGATCATTCTTTCAAAACTTGAAACAGATCATATCCTGCAAGAGGAAGGAAAACAAAGAATAGATTTCCTATTTTCCAGAAAGAGGTTTGGATCTGATCACTGACATTTTAAAAACATCAATCTCTAGCAGGAAAGAAAAGATGATTGATATAAACACATGCAGAGCACTGAGGAGATCATGGGCGAGATATTTTGACTCATTGTGAGCAGATCGAATGCAGGTAAAGGAGAAAAGGCAAGGAAAAGTGCAATAATAATTCTGATATTTCCGTCCAAAAGCAAAGTGTGTTATCAATACGGTCCAGATATGCTCCTCCATCAATATTCTCAAAGCACAGTCCAACATTTGCTTTTGAGGGTAGCTTTTATTTGATTTCTTCTGTTTTTTTTATCCAATTTACTTATGCAATTATTTTGATAACATGTTTTACATTTTGTATTGAGTATTTGAATGTGCTTTTCTTTTATATTGTTGTATTTCTTTTATTTTTTCTTATTTTTGTGAAGCGCTTTGAGATGTAACTTTTAAAGGTGCTATAGAAAATTAAGTTTATTATTAATGAAACCACAGATTCCATTTGTTATAAAGTTGAGTTAGAAACCAAACTTTGACTTCCATAGTATGAAAGAAATAAATAAAAATACTATGGAAGACAATGGGGACCAAAAATAGCAAATTCTGGTCTGATAACCAACATTCTTCAAAATACCTTTTTTTTTTTATGGAGCAAAGAAACTCATACAGGTTTAGCACAACTTGAGGGTGAGTAAATGAGGACAGAATTTACATTTTTGGTTGAATTGCTGCTGTACAACACAAGATCATTTGGATTAATTATTTGGCACCATATTTTGTCAAACAGCCAGAGATCTGAAAATAATGTGTCAGTGTGTCAGAGGGGGAATCGCTTTGGCAATAACACTGCACTTTAAAAGATGAGAGGTCAAGGCTACTCTCCCGTTCTGTGCATCACAGGGGTAACAGCATCAGATCCGAAAACTCGGAGACGTCTTTGATGTGCGGGAAACACTCGAGTCGGCCTGGAATCTGAAATATGCCAGACGAGACACTTTCTCTGTTTCCCCAGCGGGTCGACGGGTCACGGTGGACATGCTGTTGCTGTAGGTTCGGTTTTAGATTTGCTTGCCTTGACTCATGTGCAAATATTTGTGCACATACCGGTAGTCAGTAAGCAGGGACCAGCAATGGTTTATGGATCTATCAAATGTAGTATAAAGAAAAATAAATCATGTGAAGGACAAGTAATGAAGTGAGCCAATCCGTTATTGTAGCAGCGGCTGCCGAGGTGATATCTTATTCAGATTCACTTAATGTGAAGAAATCCGGTTATTAGCTTTAGCCTTTAGTAATCAAGTATACATCTTGACCCCTTTAAGGAAACATGCAGTTCAATCCAAAGTGACAAAAAAAAAAATAAAATAAAAAAAAAAAAAAAAATACAAATATTTAAATAAAATAATTAAATATTTTTGTCGCTTTGGATAAAAGCATGTACTATGAATGAATGGTAAAGTGTGTTTACAAGCTCAAAATAGAAAAAAAATCAAACACAATTAATTATTTAAAACTAAATCCATAAAATGTTGCCATGACGAATAGGGGTGTAACGATTCCCTCATGTCACGATTCGATACATATCACGATACTGCACTCACAATTAGGGATGCAACGATTACAGATTATTGTTATTGATTATGCATCAATTAATTTCACAACACCCCTCCTGAGACACCCCACCCACGATCAGTCGACCGAAAAAGCCTGCAGATCCCCGACCCTCTTGAAAGAGGCCAATGCCAACAGGAGTGCTGTCTTAATGGACAGGATATTCAGCTCTACTGTCAGCAAAGTCTCAAAGGGAGGACTTTGGAAAGCTCTCAGTACTAGAGCTAGGTCCCAAGAGGGTACAGAGTGCAAAGCACGAGGCGGATTTAACCTCCTAGCACCCTTGAGGAATCTGATGACCAGGTTGTGCTTCCCCACAGACTTACCTTCTCCTACATTGTGATGCGCAGCTATTGCTGCAACATACACCTTGAGGGTGGAAGGGGACAGCCTACACTCCAACCCATCTTGTAGGAAAGAAAGCACGACTCTGATCGGGCAAGTTCGGGGGTCCTCCTGGCGGGAGGAACACCACTCGACGAACAGGTTCCACTTCAAAGCGTAGAGGCGCCTCGTAGAGGTAGCTCTAGCAGAAGTGATGGTGTTTACCACTGCCTGTGGTAGATCACCTAGAACCTCCGCGTCCCATCCAGGGACCAGACATGGAGTTTCCAGAGGTCTGGACGCGGGTGCCATAGAGTACCCCGTCTCTGAGAAGGAAGGTCCTTCCTCAGAGGAATCGGCCAAGGAGGGGATGTCGCGAGGAGCATGAGTGCCGTGAACCAAGTCCTGGTGGGCCAATACGGCGCCACTAACAGGACCTGCTCCTCGTCCGCCCTGACCTTGCACAGTGTCTGTGCAAGAAGGCTCACTGGGGGAAACGCATACTTGCGCAGGTCCCGGGGCCAGCTGTGGGCCAGGGCGTCTGTGCCGAGGGTCCCCTCGGACAGGGAGTAAAACCACTGGCAGTGGGTCGTGTCCGGAGAAGCAAACAGGTCTACCTGTGCGACTCCGAAAACACTCCAGATCAGCTGAACCACCTGGGGGTGGAGTCGCCATTCTCCTGGCAGGGAAGGCAACCGTGAAAGCTCGTCTGCCACACGGTTCAGCTCCCCTGGAACATGAGTGGTATGAAGCGACCTCAGATGCTTCTGACTCCACAGGAGGAGATGGTAGGCGAGTCGCGACATGTGGCGGGAGCGTAGACCACCTTGGCTGTTGACATACGCAACGGCAGCAGTGCTGTCTGTACGGACCAGTATGTGCTTGCCTTTGAGAAACCGCCTGAGGCGGCACAAAGCCAAGCGTACTGCTTGCAACTCCAGGCAGTTGATATGCCAATGCAGCTGGGGCCCCGTCCACAGACCCGAGACTGCATGCCCTTTGTACGTGGCCCCCCACCCCATGGCAGAGGCATCCGTGAAAACCCCAGCATGCCTGGAAACCTGGACTAAGGGCACTCTGGCCCGAAGAAACGCAGGATCCGACCATGGGGAGAAGGTTTGGCGACAGTGCGGGGTTACTTTGACCCTGAACGTGCCGCTCTGCCACACCCACCTCGGACTCGATCGTGAAGCCAGTGTTGGAGCGGTCTCATATGTAACAGGCCGAGCGGAGTTACTGCAGCTGCGGCTACCATATGCCCCAGGAGCCTCTGAAATAGTTTCAGTGGAACTGCTGTCCTGCCTCGAAAGGACCTGAGGCAGGTGAGCACTGACTGGACACGTTCCTCCGTAAGGAGCGCCATCTGGGCGACCGAGTCCAACTCCATACCGAGATAAGAGATCCTCTGCACGAGGCAAAGTTTGCTATTGTCCCAGTTGACCTGAAGCCCCAACCGGCTGAGGTGCCGTGGCACCATGTCCCTGTGATCGCACAATACTTCTCGCGAGTGGGCCAGAATGAGCCAATCGTCGAGATAGTTGAGGATGCGAATGCCTTGTTCTCTCATGGGAACAATGGCCGCCTCTGCGACTTTCGTGAAGACGCGGGGTGACAGGGCCAGACCGAAGGGTAGGACTTTGTACTGATACGCTCAACCCTTGAACGCAAACCGTAGAAACGGTCTGTGTCGAGGAAGAATCGAGGCGTGAAAGTACACGTCCTTCAGGTCGATCGCTGCAAACCAATCCTGGGGACGGATGCACTCGAAAATGCTCTTCTGCATGAGCATCTTGAACGGGAGTTTGTGCAGGGCCCGATTCAAAACTCGCAGGTCCAGGATTGGCCGTAACCCACCGCCTTTCTTGGGTACAATGAAGTAGGGGCTGTAAAACCCAGACCTCATCTCGGCAGGAGGGACCGGCTCGATCGCGTCCTTCGCCAGCAGGACATCTATCTCTTTCCGCAGGACAGGGGCGTCCACTGACCGCACACGGGTGAAGTGAACGCCCCCTAACCTGGGAGGCCGGCGTGCAAACTGAATTGCATAGCCGAACCGAATGGTGCGGATGAGCCATCGGGACGGACCCGCAAGCACTAGCCAGGCCTCCAGGTACGACACAACGAGCCCACCCGAACCACTGGCATACCCGCGGAGGGGCAGCAAGGTGGAAGGCAGGGACCCAGCTCCAGTTGCAATATAGGCATTGGAAGCGGAGTCTGGGCGTGAAGTTCGCCAGAAACCTGCTTCCACCGGGGGGCAGGGTTGATGGTCTGCACTGGAGGAGGAGCTGGCGCCAAGGAGCGACCCTGGCGACGGGAAGCAGCCGGGGCTATTACAGCCACAGGGGAAGGAATCGCAGCAGTCCGCCTCCTGTGCAGGACGTGCCGTATAGCCTCTGACTGCTTCTGGGCGGTGGAGAACTCCTGGGCCAAGTTCTCCACCACGTCGCCGAAAAGGCCGTCCTGAGATACGGGGAAGTTGAGAAGTTTGTTCTTCTCCGCTTCCCTCATATCTGCCAAGGTCAGCCAAAGGTGGCGCTCCTGGACCACCAACATGGAAATCGCCCGACCCAGCGAACGTGCGGTGCCACACGCAGCTCCTGCAGCAGAGCCTTCAGTGGACCCCCCGTCTGCACGTCATGAAGTGCCTTCGCCTGGTGTACTTGCAAAAGCGCCATGGCATGCAGTGCGGAGGCGGCGTCCCCACACGCACTGTAGGCATCCCTGGTCAGCCCAGAGGAAAACCTACAGGTGCGGGAGGGAAGTGAAGGGGCAGCCCGCCAGGAGGAGGCGGTCCTTGGACACTGCTGCATCGCGACAGACCACTCCACTGGGGGGATTCCCTCGTACCCATGCGCCGCTCCGCTATCCAGGGTGGTGAGGAAGGAGGAGCGAGGTTGCCTCCGTCTGAGCGCTAGAGGCACCGACCAAGACTTCCTCAACTCCTCATGCACTTCAGGGAAGAAAGGGACTGGAGCAGGCGTGAAAAAAAAAGAAACAGCCTTCAGTGTCTGATGAGGAGTGAGGGGGATCACAAGAGACATTAGTGAGTGTAGAGATCTGTGGTAGCCTAAGCAGAACTAGGCTACTTTCAGAACACAGAACAGGCTATGAGAAGGAACCCATTACTCTCAGTTACGCATTATTTCCACGTCTGCATATTTGACAATTATGCATTTTACTAGAATTATAATGAGAGTATAAGACCCGTTTGTAAACCATATTTTCCGCCAAAATAAAAGCTGAATGCTGTTTTCATCAAAATAAAAGATAATGTGTTTATATCTCTTTCAAGTTACAGAAATTAGTTCTAAGCTAATTATGAAAGTAGCTTTTATTTTCAGTGCATGTGTTTTACAATATATGGCTGTTACTGTCATGTGATTAATATTATAACTATGATTAATTACGTAGTATGTAATGTAGACAGAAACTATATCCCAACTAAAAGAGTTATGAGGTTTTTTTTTTGTTCAATTTGCCCACTGAATATGGATTGGAGCTCTTAATTTTGAACTCTCAAAATGCACCAGGTTGATGAATTTAACATTAAAGGGTAACTAAACTCCTGGTCAGAGCCTGACTCCACCCACTGGCAATATTTGAAAAATGCTGGAAAAGTGGGCAGAGCCCAGCGGAGGGGGGCGTACACCTGAGACGCATCTCTTTGTATGGAACTTGCCTACGTCACCAACAACCGCTGTGTCACATACCACCGCAAACATCCAATAGGAAAATTCAACTGCAGTAGCCACCGTTCAACCTGAAGAGGGCAGCACTAAGACGTTTTTACACCATATATTGTAGAAATAGAACACTTTATAAACAAATGCCAAAAAAGTTACTCGAATCAATGACTGGTATTAATAAAGATCCATTCTTACAGATCATTAACTAAAAAAAGTTGGTTAAGTGTTTAGTTACTTAAAAAGCACAAAATTTTGCCCCTGAACCCCCCTAGAGGGACAGAAGTGCACTGACCAATACATCTTGTGAGAAAGACTGGTATTGCCAATGCAATTGGAGAATTATATTTTAAACTTAGTAGTTATTTCATCTCACTCATTAGATGGCGTTGGTGGTTTTAATAGGAGTTGTTGGTATACATATTTAAGTGCATACACAGTTCAGTTGTGTTTATCTTCATATGTAGTGGGCCAGTCTGGGCCAAAATGCCCGGGCCGATTTTTTGTCCCAGTCCAGCCCTGGCGATCAACAGCTGATACTCAGGTGGTGCAACGAAAGAGACAACTGGAACCGCCCGAGGGGGCTCCGGCCGCTCCACCGGAAGCGCAGATGGCAGCGTGCTGCTAGAGGCGTGAGGCGCCCAACAGGATCTTTCACCTGTCGCGTTTCTCACAGTAATCCTCATACGCTCACCAACAGGAATCGCCGAAGTAGCCATCTGCTGGACTGAACCAGCAGATGAACTAGATCAGAGATTCTCGGAAGGGACTCCCCCATATCTCAGGGATCTCAGTCTCGAATGTAGCATCGCAAGAGTCATATTCCCGCAATGAGAGCATGACTCATCCACAAGCACCGCCTCAGTGTGTGCTAAGCCCAGACACTTGAAGCAGTGCTTGTGGCCATTTGCCTGAGGGAGAAATCGACCGCATCCAGAAATGCACGGGCGATTCGACATCCTGAAAAGGACGCGAACACACCGTGGAGCTCTTTTAGTAAAATAAAACAGAAAAGAAAACAAAAAAGAAACTGCTCTTCAGTGCCGAAGCGCCGAGGGATATCCACCGCAGACACCGCCGGAAACTGCAACCGCGTGCTGCACTCAAGACGAAGACCACTTGAAGCACCGTCACACCAGCACCCCGAACGTTTCTTCACCAGGCTCGTTTTCTTCAGAACAGCAGGTTAGCCCCGAGAGGCTTCGAAGCAAAAAGCGTCTATGGAATGTTTGCTTTTATATTGTGGAATGCAAAGATTGCATGCCAATGGTTATTGGCTCGTTGTTAATTCTGTCAGAGGTAATAAGGCTCCCTAGCGTGATCCCAATTCGTCAGGGAACTCCCCGACGACACGTTGGAGTTCCCAGGACGAAAGGGAACTGAATTTTTTCTCACACAGTGATTTTTATTTTGGGGGGACTATCTACGATACATATTGTTGCATTTTTGTAATGCGATATATTGTGGCATGATATATTGTTACACCCCTGGTGATGGGTCATCTGAAGGTTCCACATATGAAGCGCCTGATGAACGCTTCATGCTTCTCCACAGATCTGCTCTTTATGGCCCGCTCTGCTCTTTAAGCGTTGCCAGAAAAGCTCTCCACACGAGGCTTTTGGCTCACACAGAGCCGTTCTTTGGGATCAGGCCTAGTCTGTTTATCACTGCCACTTCGGGCAAAGTCACACAACTGTGTTGCTCATTAGCACAGGCTAAAGGTTAGAGATACACCTGTCCGACCCGTCGCATGAGAGTCGATCTTCCAGAAGTACAAGCATCAGAAGGCCAGAGGAATCACTGCTTCTCAGATGCTGTGAAGGGCTTTAATGACAGCGATAAAGTGCTCTCTGGGGAATCACTGCACTAAATAGCCATAAATTGGAAGGGAACAGACTGTCAGCGATGGCTAAAACTGGGCCTCTTCGTTCCCTGACTCGCAGTGTTCCTTTGATGGCAGACTAGACCAGAAGAACAGTGAGCGCAGACGCCCGAGTGTACAGTGACAGATGGAAACAGACAGATCAGGATATGCCTTCAATCAATCAATCAATCAATCAACCATTCAACCAGTCAGTCAATCATTTTGTCAATCAATCAATCAATCAATCAATCAGTCAGTCGTATTAATCAAATCTAAAAGGATGCAAAAAATATGAATATTCAAATAATACTAATACTAATAATAATAAAGTAATAATTATTAATGATGATTTGTGCATATCCAAAAGCGACAAAAATAAAATAAATTAATAAAATAAAATCCAATTAAAAAATAAAGAATAATTATATTTTTATGAAATTGTATTTAACTAACTAACTAACTAAATAAATAAATAAATAAATGATGAAGTGTTGAAGGACCTGATGTGTTTTTCATTGCTATAGTCAGTGCGAGGATCAGTCAAACACACTGTGGGACAGTTACTGTAAAGATGATCCACAATCAGACTCCCTCTAGTGGACTCTGATCCTTCTCTCAATCAGCCTCTGCCATTACTGAATCCAGCCGTGTGTATGTGTGTACGGCTGTGTGTGTGTGTGACACTGCATGTACATCAGATGAGATGACAAATAAGGAAAAACCAAAAACTACTTTTTTTTGGTGATTTTTTTTATTCACATTTTAAGCTAAAATTGTTGTCCAGACACATTATTAGCAATAAAACTAGATTTTTCAAACTAATTATACAACTAAAAATATATATTAAATGAGAAGGAAAATAGATTGTATAAAATTATGCTGATCATATTAAAAGCATTACTAAATTATTTTACTTTTCCTAGTTGTGCGTGTGCATGTGAATGCTTGCGTGTGTATGTGTGTGTGTCTTTCTTTGTATGTTAGGTCAGTGGAGTCATTTGACCTTTTTAAATTTATGACAGCAGAAGCTTCACACACAATCATAGATGCGCAGGCATTTCCTGGCACTAGCAGAAATCTAAACACAAACACTGCTTCACATAGACCGAACACATCAACCGGCACTAGCAGAAATCCATATACAAACACTGCTTCACTTATAGATGAAGACTGAACACATCAACCGGCCTCTGCACAACTCCACTGCACTTGTTCACTGCGAATATTCTAGAAAAAATGCATGCTGCTGTTCAAAAGTTTGAGGTCAGAAGTTTTGTTTTTTGTTTTGAAAGAAATGAATACTTTTGCATTAATTTTCTGACTTTAAAGTCATGTATTATGTAACAAAATATTATATTGAAAATAAATGCCACTGCTTCAACACTTATAATAATCATAAATGTTTCAGATTCTCACATTAGAGTGATTTCTGAAGGGTCATGTGACACTGAAGACTGGAGTAATAATGATGAAATACACAGGAATAAATTACACTTTACTATATATTCACATACACTCTTAGAAGAAAACGTTCTATATGGAACCTTAAAAGGTTCTATCGGCGCTATTGGTATTTGGAACCCCTAAAAGGGTTCTATACAGATACTTTGTAACCAGGAAAAAGGTTCTACAGTATATGGATTAACCGTTTGGGTTCATTCATTATCATTATCATTTGTTTTGTCCTTTCCAGATTAAATATTTCATATTATTGACAAACATCAAGACCCTAAAATGTATTTATGAATGCATGTGAATGATCACAAAATTCCAGATATGGAGATTAGAAAATGTATATATTTAGCTAATTTTATGTAGTTAATCAATATCACACGAAAAGAGTGCCATTTCAGTTTTTCTCCTCCGAAAATCAACATGATTAAAATGTGATATTAAGTTACTACAACAGTTTAATAAACAATAATTTAATTAAAAACACAAAATGTTGCAGAATAATATAATATATGAATGAATAATATAGCCTATAAAGCCTATGAACCTTTTTTCCTAAGAGTGTTGAAAACAGCTATTTTGAATTTGAATAATATTTCAAAATTTTTACTACATTTAAAAATGATCAAATAAATGCAGCCTTGCAAAGAGATATCTTATACCAGCTGTGTCTTTATATAACTGATTGCCTCAATGTATTATATGGTTTTGATCATTCTAAAACGTACAAATATGCTACAGTCGTATTGTTCATCACACTGTTGCTATGCGGCGAAGGGCAGATAAATACCACAGATCGTGATACATCACAAGAGTAATGGGCCATTGGTCTATAAATAGAGATATGAAAGGTTTGGAATCACTAGTGTCAGTGCATGTAGTTCATGTAACTATTTTTTTTTTATGTCAAACACACATGCATTACAGTATAGTGTATTCTGTTGGTCTAATGATCAAGAATGCATGGGGTTGAAGCAGAAGCAGGGGTTTCTGGGAGCTCTTTTGTGTCGGGGTCACAAGGCCTTATGAGCACTCACCCAGTTGGCAGTGAAGCGTCGCTGTAATTCCCAGCATTCTCCATTCAAACAAGAGCTGGAATGAAGAAAGCTCTAACACACCGCTCTGAATCTAGATGAGCCTGGATACACACAAACAAATCTCCATCAGAGCTGATCGACTGCTTTATCAAAACAACGTGCAACGAGAACTCGATTTATTAAGATCTGTGGGCTTTATTCAGCTTCGGCATCAGCACAAATATTCATTTAAAACATTTTTTATTGCTTGCCGAATGCATAAGACTGAAGATTAGTTTGCTGATAGTCTGGCAAATTGTCATTCGTATCAATCATTAATCACTTAAGTATAGGATGAAGTGCATTTTTAGGCTTTTTAATCGAATGAAGTGACCAATATTGGGTTTCATGCCAGTCATTTTAAAGGAAATCTGAGTCTTGGACCAGGATACTTCAGATTCATGCTTGGAGGAAATAAAGATGATGATAAACTGACTGCAATGGTATTATTCACATTTTCTAATCAACATTTCGCATTAAGAAGTTGGCACTAAAATTACTTGGACTTGTCCTCCGTCTAAAGCCATGGGCTCATTCATGGCAGAGGTTTGGGATCTGCAAAACATTCTCAGCAAAACTGTGGAAAACTGAGAAGAAAATTTCTGTCAAATCATGCAGGTGTGGAAACAAAACAATACGTTATCTCTTTTACTTTTAGTGATCAGGGTTTCAGAACTTATACATTTAAACAATTAAATAGAGATTTAAAGGAGTAGTTCACTTAAAAAAAAAAAAAAAAAACTTTAGTTGATAATTTATGTCTTTCTTTCTTCAGTTGAAAAGAAATTAAAGTTTTTGATGAAAACATTCCAGAATTTTTCTCCATATAATGGACTTCAATGGGAACCAAACGATTCAAGGTCCAAAAGACAGTTTCAGTGCAAACAGTTCAAATGGCTTTAAACAATTCCAGATGATGAATAAGGGTCTTATCAAGTGAAAAGATCGCTCATGTAATAAATAAATAACAAATTTTAAGTTTTATAAGCGCAAATGCTCGCCTTGCTCTGTTCTGTGATGCGCGTTCGTGACTCTCCTGTTCAAACTCGTTCATCAAAATGAACAAATCTTTTCCCGAGTCAACTCGTGAATTTTGTTCGTTGAATAACCCAAATTAAAACGAAAAAAGATTTGTTCATTTTGATGAACGAGTTCGAATAAGGAGAGTCACGTTTATATATATATATATATATATATATATATATATATATATATATATATATATAATACTCATTAGATTCAGATTACTACTCAAAATGGCTACCAGAAGCCCTTTTATATAATTAAGCTCCTCCCACTTCTGGAACATACTAAGTATAAGTAAATGATCATTTCAAAGTAAGATAAAACTATACAAATACTTCAAACAAATGATATTAATATACCCTAAGCATCACACTAGTAATTCCAAAGTGTTGCCTAAACATAAGAAAAATGCCAGAGTAATGATAGTTTCCCAGATTTCCCCCTGAGATGTCAGCTGACAATGAATGTGCCCCTCCTACTCGGCAAATGAAAATTTTAAAATGGCTGCCATCGCTGCACGTGGGTTGGGGTTTGCCAGTTGAGAAGTGACCCCCCATGTGAGTACTACAGTATTTTATGTGTATATAATAAACTGTTAACTTTTGTAAAAGTTATTGTGGTTTCTTTGACTGTTAAATTATACAACAAAACAACAGAAAACATGCATTGTGACAAGACAACCAACAAAGACAAGAAAATTACATAAACAAAACTGTAGGACAAAGCAGAGGCTTATTACACCACCTAAACAGAGAAATAATCACAAATCTAATATATATATATATATATATATATATATATTCAACGCATTCTCACCCCAAGGCGTCACCTTTGACCATGCTTCAATATTTGACATTTTAGGCGCCCTTTAGGCGATCCTACGGCGTCATCTAACTGACGCTAAAGGAAAGTGTCAGTTAGAGGACGCGGTTAGGTTTAGGTGTGGGGTGGGGGTAGGGTACACGCGATCCTAGGGCGTCATCTAACTGACGCTAAAGGGCGCCTAAAGCGTCAGATATTGAAGCATGGTCAAATGCTTCCCAAGGCAGTTAGGTGACGCCTTGGGGGTGAGAATGGGCTGATATATTATGTTATTTTGCCGCATCTAGATTGTGTGTGGGTGTATATTGATGTAAACTGTTAATTGGTGTGCATGCACTTCAGCAGTCCTTTCAAAATAAAAGTCATAGGTCACAGGCTATCTGTGACAAGACCCTTATTCATCGTCTTGTGTCGTTGAACAGTTTGCAATGAAACTGTCTTTTGGACATTGAACCGTTTGGTTCCCATTGAAGTCGATTGTATGGAGAAAAATGCTGAAATGTTTTCATCAAAAACCTTAATTTATTTCGACTGAAGAATGAATGACATGGACATCTTGGATGACATGGGGGTGAGTAAATTCACCTTTGGCTAAGCCCCGCCCCCCTTAGTTACTGTTGCTACATCTGTCAAACTGCATCTGCGCTCTGCATAGCTTATGCTGTAAAAGCTCTTCCTGCTGAAATGTTATCAAACTTTTATAAAGCAAAAAATAAAGTGTCTGATAGAAGTAGGCAAAAGGGGCTGCAATATACGTTCGAAGGCTATAAGACATACAGGTGAAACCCAAGAAACAACAAGGCATCCAAAATAGAGGCAAAAGCATAACGTTACTGATCACAGTCAAAATATGAACCACCGCATTTCCTACTAATCGAGACGGAGGCTGGGACTAACTAGCCTGGCTGCGCCCTCCTACGCACTTCCGCTCAATTTCATTTTTCTTCAGTACTATGTCTGGGACTGCTGTGTATCCTTAGGTTTCCAGAAATCAATTTTTTGTAGGACCAATCAGCGAATAGAGGGAGTGGCTGAGAACGATGACGTTGATGTAGCGCGTCAGTTTGAGTTGAGTAATGGCAGCGGAGAAAGACGTGAGAAAAGTTGTTTGGTCCGTTGTTGGAAAAGAAACTGCCGAATATACAGAATTTAAAGCCGGATTGTTATCGTCTCACCTCTTGTTGCACAACGGAGGACCAAGTGAAGGAGGCAGAAAGGTTGGAAGTTTGTGCTGGGCAGCTCGGTGTGCACGATGACCGTGACATTTTGGACAGACGGTTTAGCCTGGTGTTCGGAAGCCCCGAGTCCTGGCTGCTAAACTATTGTTGAAGATCCACTCAGGAGTCATGTCAGTAGTTCATATTCCCAACAGTAAATTTACTGATTCTTGTGATGAATAGAACATTTTGAGCCCCTTTGTGTACTCGTGCAGGAGGTTGGTGTATCTGGTTTACATGTTGTAAATCATACAAATTGCTCGTTCTTGACTGCGCTGTGATTGGTCAATCTACATTCTAGGGCGTGGCTTAGCCAAAGGTGAATTATCAGCAATAAGTTTTTTTTTTTTTGTTTTTTTTTTAATGTGAACTACTCCTTTATGCATCCGTTTCTATTTTATTTTGTTCCGTAGCATACTCATTAATTATACATAACTGTTGAAATGTCGTGCCTATTTATATAGTGATTTATACAAAAAAGATTGTTCCAAAGCAGTAATAAGCAGAGTTGCAAAATTCTTCAATAAGGACAAAAAAAACAGCAACAATTCTGACTTCAGAGGACAACATAGCCATTATTCAACTCAATTCAATTGTGTTCTTATATTATCTCATTACTTCTTTCCAAAAATGCATTAGCTTGTGTAGAAATATATATAAATATAGGCCTTTATATAGTACTCAACAGTTATGCAAATGATCGCTTACTCATTCTCTAAATCAATAAAACAATAGCATACAATATATTTAAGATTTTCCAAAATGGACTCTGCAAACTCAGTATTGCAGGACATTGGGGGTGTCATTCCCAATGCTCTCTGCGAGTGTTGAAATCTGAAACATGAAAGCATTCGGCAGAGGCGGCGTCTAAAGGACTGGACAGGAACATGTCCGTCATTTCTCAAAGACATGAATGCTTAGAACTCACATGTGCTGGAGATAACTCTATTCAGCTCAATTTGGAGAAAACAAAAGCCCTGAATGACATCAAGGGTGAGACTGAGTGAGAGAAACAGACTCAAAGAGTGAGATAAGATAAATCAAAAATAGGTTTACAGTGTGTGGACGGAGATTACCAGTAAAACATGCACTTTAAAGACTGTATGTGCCAATAAAACCATCCTGGCAAAGGCTAAGTCCAACATCATGAGTGTCAACTATGAGTGTTACATAGTAGTTTAAAGGTGTTGGATGAGCATCTATTTCTCCTTTTCTTTCCCTCTTTTGGCCCAGGGACGTTTTTACACCCTCTAATTTTGCCCTGCAAATGTCAAGGCTAGAATGACGTTGATGATCTGAAACCCCAAATTGTTTTCAAATATTGGTACACATTGATTTTGCCAGGCGTTACCCGCTTTTCCTGTGATTCCTGATTGGACCCCTGGGAGCCGAACCTATTCACTATATCAAATATAATTGCATTCACAGCGAATGAGGTGTGATCGAGTCCCGCCTTCTAGCGAAAATTCAATAACCGAGTTGTTGCAATTAATGGGCGACTGTGTTAACAAAACCGGAGTCTGACAAGCGCTGTGCAAATCCAGGAAATGATACATCCTCATTTATTTGTAATTATGCCATATTGCTCCCAGATGCAGTGCATTATGGGCAATCCATCAGGGGTTCACCAATTGAGCTGGGGTTTGTTGTCCAGTGCTGACTCGTTCACCTTCGGTCACTCTGTGTTTACTTTGGCCTCGACGAGCGCACAACTGTCTGTGTGACATCACTAATGTGGGACAAATCCTGCGCGGCTGCTATGAGTGTCAGCGGATGTGTCTCTGCAATATCTATGAGGAGAAGGCAATCTCACTCTCTTGAAAATATAAACTCCGCTTTCAACAAAAGGTCACACTGTTAACTCCTTAAACAACATTGACAACATTTTCCGTCATTTTTGACACTCTCCCCGCCCGCCATTGGCAAGTGTTGTCCATGTTTCCACTGTTAAACGGTAGGGGGCGCTGTTGCACATCTTCTGAAATTGTTTTTGGAAGCGTTGTGTCATAACAACGCATTCTCATCCTTTAGCATCATATAGGTGACGCTATATGACAAAACTGCAAAATACTATGCACATGGCACCCGTTATCGTTAATATAACGCGCGCTGTGATGGGTAGGTTTAGGTGTGGGGTAGGGTAGGATAGTCTAATATTCACGGTAAAGGATTTATGACGCCTTGGGTTCGCGCGTTATATTAACGATAAAGGGTGCCATGTGTTAGGGTTGTGCCGATAGACGATAGTATCGTGTATCGACGATAGTCTGACATATCGCCGATGGCAGATGCCTTTGACGATATCAATACGATAATTGCTTCGTTTTACCATAATGTATTAATTATTATTATTAGGCCTATTATTATTATTATAAAGCTAGTATTGTTATTAAATGAATATTAGGAACTACAATTAATTTGCCTTGCCTAAATTTACAACGACATCACCTCATAACAATTGCAACAACACACGCACTAATGAGGACTCCTCTAAGAGAATGTTTTTAAAACAGACTAAAAAACATCCCACATCAAAATTCAATCGCAAGGTGATCCATTCACAAATTATCAAGTGTGCTCGTTTTAACAGACGCAAAATTCAATTTCCTACAGATCCAAGATGAAAACGGCATCGTTGTTCGTCAGTATTTGTTTCTGTAACACATTAACAAAACGTTTAATGACACTAACACTAAAAACAATACAATTACTAAATAGTATTAATAATAATATCACTAAAATAGTATTATAGTTACCGTTATCATCGTCGTCTCTGAGGGAACGCGGCGTTAATGCAGATGGCGAAAGCAGTCCGTTTTTACTTTCACTTTCAGAGATAGAGCGCGTTTACATGCGACGACGTTCTTAACCTGATTATGTTGAATAAACTTGACAATGGGTGTAATGTAAACGTTTCCTTTATCAGAGTCAAGTCATAAGTATAAGTATAAAGCGATCGACTCAGCTAGACGTTTGGCCCTTGCTCTTGTTTCTATCTGCATTTAAAACACATTAACCCGCGTACTTCGTGCTTACTGAAGTGCGCATGTGAAGTGCGCAGAGAGCGCACTGGTAGGGGGGCACATATCGCAAACTCCGACTCTTTCTGACCCAAGAAATTATTAAAACGTGTTTTCATCTCGTGCAGAAATAGACCAAAATGCTGCATGTAATGGCATGAGAATAGGCTAATGTCTCCGTAAATTTCCCGTTGACAAACAAAAGGATTTTTTTTTACTTCACTATACCAGGAAATAACCTGATCCTATTAATAAACACTCCACCTTTGCTAGCAAAATAGAAAAAAAGATTCTCGTATATAAAACGAAGTAGGCTAATAAAACAAGCAAATTAATGAGTAGGCTAAATAATCAAGTTAAAAATCAAATAAGTTAGCCCCGCCCCCTCACGATACTATCGTGTATCGCCGATCTCACAGGCTGACGATAGGACGATATGAAAATGGAGCATATCGCCCAACACTACCATGTGTGCGTAGTATTTCGCCGCTTTGTCATATAGCATCACCTATATGACGCTAAAGGATGAGAACGGGCTGGTCATAAATGCTGGAAAATCTGGCGGGGAAATAGTTAAAATACAAATCAAATTTAATTTTAACTTTCCTGATAATAGAGTGCCGAAGTTACGACTTTATTCGGTAGGCCAAAATGCAAAAGTGAGTTAGTATTTTAGCACTCCCGTTCCAGTTCCCTCGCTCTAAAGTCTATGGGATTTTTGAATGGGTTTTTGCTAAATCGCCTGAAATAAGGTCTGTGGTGAACAAAGCCTCTAAATATTTTCACGTTTTGATCTATGACATAAAACACACAGTTATATCGTGCTTGTGGTTTTTTAAACTTAATTGTGTCTGCTTGTGTTTTTTGAAAACTGTATGTATAAATTATAACACAGATCTTTTTTTTTTTGGCGATTTTCCAAAAGTCTATACTAAAACTTTATAAAAGTTTTTTGTGCAGTTTCAGTGCAGCCTTAAAGTCTCGACACGATCCAGCCGAGGAATAAGACTCTTAACTCAACAAACCAGCTGCCATTTCATAAAATAAATAAACGTTTATACACCTTTTAACCACAAATGCTGGTCTTGCACTAGCTGTGATGCGACACACATTATGTAATCAGGTGAAAGGTCACGTGTGTCCTGGTTTAGAAATGTAGGGCAAAAAACTCCCTCTCATTTTCTCGTCCAACTTCAAAATTGTCCGATACTGTAGTTTTACCTTTTATTTTTTAATTTATTTAGTAAATGGTGTTTGACTTAAGCCAGGTGCACACTGTGCAGTCTGAGAAAAATTAAGCAAATCCTGAAAGTTTCCTCTGATCCCAGGCTAAAAAAGTCTTTCATCGTTAGTTTGACATGTTCATTAATGACCGTTGTGATCAAATTTGACCTCCGATGAAATTCTGGCAGTGACAAATTGTCTTAGTTTTTTAAGACAAGCCATGACCAAAATTAACGTTAGACATTTCTTTGTAGCCATCATTTCAATCCCGCGTGTAACCCTGCTCACATCACCGAACGCGCCATTGATTGATGATGTAAAAACATTTTTAATGTGTCTTCACTGTCTGACATCAATGACATCTGAGATCTTACAGTGTGATATGGCTTACAGCGTTGATCATGTTCGTACAGACTGACAAGCAACAATCATAAAGGACTATTATAAATCACACAGTGTGCACCGGCTTTGGTTTTCGCATTTGCTTTGTAAACGCTAGGTCGCTTCTTACACCTATACGTCCCGCTTGACCTTTCAACCTGATTACGTAATGTGTACAAATAAAAGTTTGTTGTTTGTATGTAAAAGAATTAAAAGTATATAAAAGAATGTTTTGTCTAGATCAGACTGTTATTCCTCAGCTGGATGGTGGCGAGACTTTGAAGCTGGGGGGGGGGGGGGGGGCGGGTTGTTCATTCTGAAGTGAACTAATCCCTTAAAGCAATTCTCAGATATGCCAATCAACATTGAGAGCATCTTCAGGGACTTTCCTTCCCAAACCCGGCGACAGCGAGCGCTCTTTCGTCTCCAACCGGCGCTGATCGCATCTGCTCAGAATCTGTATTTTCATTCCAGCTGTGAATGGAGGCTTTGTGTGGTTTGAGGGAAACCTGCTCTCTGGGAAGTGTCAGAAGGGTAGTACTTACATTGTTATCTGAAGATAGAGGCCAGAAATGGTTTCCAGACTCCTGCAGAAACACTGGACTGATCCACCGGCACGTGCAGCGCTCGAGACATTTATATATCCATAAAGACTTTCCAATTGTTTGGCACTATTTCCAACTTCAGGCTTGTCATTTCTCGGATGGAAATGAAACTTAAATTGGCATGTTGGCGTCAGCCAAGTTCGTCCTATTAACAGTTTGTTTGAATCTAACCTGGTTCAGAATGTCACTCTAATAGACTGAGTTCAGATTGCCAGCATGTGTTGGCGGCCCTGGCACATGTTCAGTTCTTTTAACCTTTACCTTTGGAGCACAATTGCTCTCAGAGCACTTAGTTGAGCAAGCAAATACTTTCCCTGGAGTTTGGGACAAATGCAGCTGAGATCAGCAATGATAGCAAGCTGTTTCTGACACATGCATTAGACATAATACGTGTTTTTCGTTGAAAACACCTCAGGAAAAAATCATAATGTTTGTATATGACATCAATGAATGCTAGCATTGGGGTCAGTACTTGTAAGAAAATAATGATGTTATAAAGCAAGAACGCATTAAACTGATCGAAAGTGACAGTAAAGACTTTTATTGGTGAGCAGGAGAGACTTAAAGGATTAGTTCTTGAGAATTTAAATTTCCTGATAATTTCCTCTCCCCAACACCATCCAAGATGTTTCTTTCTTTCTTCAGTCGAAAACACATTAAAGGGTTAGTTCACCCAAAAATGAAAATTAAATCATTAATTACTCACCCCCATGCTGTACCAACCCCGTAAGACCTTCGTTCATCTTCGGAACACAAATGAAGATATTTTTGATTAAATTTGAGAGCTGGATCACTCCTCCATAAACTTCCTAAGGGACTAGCATTTGACGGCCCATAAAGTCATTAAAGAAAATGTTTAAATATTTAATGTGCCTACAGCGGCTCAATTATAAGTTTATCAAGCGACGAGGATATTTTTTTTGCGAAAAAAACATAAATAACGACTTTATTTGACTATTCCATTACTTCCTTATGGGCCTTGAGACGAGAATTGAAGAGATTTCCAGAACGCATGCGCAAGAACTGAGATGAGGACATTCTTCTTCGACTACTTCTTGTTACCGGCTGCTCACCGCTTAGGAGTATGACCGCCACCTACCGTATAAAATGATGATCCATATATAAGGCACTCCGGATTATAAGGAACACTGTCGTTTTTTGAGAAGATTAAAGGCTTTTAAGTGTGCCTTATAGTGCGGAAAATACGGTAATTGAAAAGCGTATGTACAGCGCGCCTCTTCCTCTGCTTGTAAACAGAAAGTTTTGCGCTTCCAGCTATATCAGCACGTCATCTTATACGGTAGGGGGCGGTAATACTATAGCGGTGAGCAGCCGGTAACAAGAAGTAGTCGAAGAAGAACGTCCTCAGCTCAGTTCTCGCGCATGCGTTCTGGAAATCTCTTCAATTCTCGTCTCAAGGCCCATGAGGAAGTAATGGAATAGTCGAATAAAGTCGTTATTTATGGGGGGGGGGGGGGGGGGGGGTTCGCATAAAAAGTATTCTCGTCGCTTGATAAACTTATAATTGAGCCGCTGTAGGCACATGGAATATTTAAACATTTTCTTTAATGACTTTATGGGCCGTCAAGTGCTAGTCCCTTAGGAAGTCTATGGAGGAGTGATCCAGCTCTCAAATTTAATCAAAAATATCTTCATTTGTGTTCCGAAGATGAACGAAGGTCTTACGGGGTTGGTACAGCATGGGGGGGAGTATATTAATGACTTAATTTTCATATTTGGGTGAACTAACCCTTTAAGGTTTTTGAGGAACACATTCCAGGATGTTTCTCCATATAGTGACTTCAATGGGGTCCAATGGGTCGAAGGTCCAGATGTGAGTTTCAGTGGTCACGCGTGACGCAGGCGGAAGTACCGACCCAGTGTTTACAAAGTGAATGAGCAAAAATAAATGAATAAATAAAAGGTAAAACAATGATATTGGATGATTTTGGAGGAGAAAATTAGATACTCAACATTTCTGAAACAAAACACACTTGACCTTATAACCTGATTGCGTAATGTGTTTCCCATCACAGCTTGTGCAAGACCAGCTTTTGTGGTTTAAAAGTATATAAATGTTTATTTTGTTACAAATGTAAGCTGATTTGTCTAGATCAGACTCTTATTCCTCGACTGGATCGTGTTGAGACTTTGAAGCTGCATTGCAACTCACATCTGGACCTTCAACCCGTCGGACCCCATTGAAGTCACTATATGGAGAATAATCCTGGAGTGTGTTCCTCAAAAACCTTAATTTCTTTTCGACTGAAGAAAGACAGACATGAACATCTTGGACGACGTGGGGAGAGTATATTATCAGCAATTATTTATTCAGAAGTGAACTTCAAAAAATCATTCGACCTCTAACTCTTGAAAGGTAGTGAGTATGAAAACGTTGGTTTGAGAGAAACTAAGCAGTCTGAGCAGCAGGAAACTAGTGTTAGGCTTACGTGTAAACTGTGCCGGAGTGTTTTTCTTACGTTTGGTTTGGTTTTCCTTTCAGGTGTAAAATTCTAATCCCTTTAAAACAAATCGACTATAGGCCTAGACTCTCAGAGTGGCAGTAGCTAAAAGAAATAAACAGTTGTGTATAACTTTTCACAAACAAAAGTGAAAATGACGTCTATGAAGGGTCCCTAAAGACAATGGAGACGCACTTCTTCAAAACATTCAAAGACATGTTTCATCATGAAAGACGTCTTTCATCAGGGTCCAACAAGCAACCTTCCAAAGTGCATTTCTAGCCGAACAAGCTGTTCTTCAATCCTGTGGCCATCAGTAGAGATCCCCATACGAATCTAAAGTCACA
Source organism: Pimephales promelas (assembly GCF_988280905.1). Classification (NCBI taxonomy): domain Eukaryota; kingdom Metazoa; phylum Chordata; class Actinopteri; order Cypriniformes; family Leuciscidae; genus Pimephales; species Pimephales promelas. The sequence continues at coordinate 18,479,093 of NC_142786.1, read as the reverse complement.
GATGTTGTGAAACAATATGACTGAATTTTCCTCGTCATGGTCGTTTTCTTGAGATTTGAAGAGTACATATTAAGTTTAACAATGCAGTCCGTCTACAAGTCGGATTAAAATTAAAATTATAATTAAATTAAAATTATTTTAAAAATGAACATGCAAACCAATAAATAACCCCATAACGCAAGTAAACCGCATTTACAAGACTTTATTAATAAATCAGGTACTTTCCCAGTAGTGACATCAAAACTTAATAATTAGCCTAGGCCTATCCGAGTATTTCATTTGTAATGTCGGTTGTTATGTTAAATAAATCGTGATTATTAAAAACCGAAGAGGAGCATTGCAGCATGTCAAAATAAGGCCGTGTGTCCAACAAAAAAGTGTTATTCCATGCGCCTGGCGTACGTTTTCAATTGTTTTCAATGGGAGCACCGCATTTTTTTTAGATGCCATGAGCGTAACAACCATATTTTTCACGCTGAAGTGCCGAGAGTTCAAAAATGTTCAACTTTGGATAAAATGCAATGCTCATCAATGTCACTTTTTACCCAGCTGTCCAATCATAGTAGAGGAGGGGCGGGACTAAACCACACTGACCAACTGTCACAACATTCTTTCTGTACAACGACATCAACCAGCAGATCTAACCCAACAACATGGATGAAAAATATTATTTTAGTGTGAAACAAATTATCTGCGAAATCAGTTACAAGTAAACTGGGCAGCGGATATTCTGTATCATAGCAACAAACGTCTTTAGCCAGCTGAAAACACCAGACGCTCTGCTGAAGACGCCGTGCTATGGGCGCTTGAGAGCATTTTGGAAGTGCAGCGCTTTTTTTCCGTTGAGACATTTCGTTTTATGATACAGAATATCCGCAGCACAGCTTACTTGAAGCTGATTTTGCAGATAATTTGTTTCATACTAAAAGAAAAATTTTCATCCATGTTGTTCGGTTAGCTCTGTTGGTTGATGTCGTTGTACAGAAAGACTGTTGTGACAGTTGGTCAGTGTGGTTTAGTCCCACCCCTCCTCCACTGTGATTGGACTGTGGGTAAACATACGCCAGGCACGTGGAAAAATGCTTTGGTGTCCACCAAAATGTCTTTAGCCAGCTGAGAACGCCAGACGCTCTGCTGAAGACGCCGTGCTTTGAGCGCTTGAGAGCGTTTTTTTTTTTCCGTTGAGATGTTTTGTTGCTATGAAACAGAATATCCACACAGTTTACTTGTAACTGATTTCGCAGATCCTCCGTGTGTTTGTGTTGTGAGATCATGTTTCATACTAAAAAAATATATTTTTTAATCGATGTTGTTCGGTCAGTGTGGTTTAGTCCTGCCCCTCCTCCACTGAGATTGGACGGCTGGGTAAAAAGGGACAGTCATAAGCACTGCATTTTATCCAACGTTGAACATTTTTCAACTCTCGGCGACCTGTAAAAAACGCCGGGCACTCGGTGCTTCAGTGTGAAAAAAAACGCTCAGCACCTCGTTACGCTCATGGCGTTAAAAAAACGAGGCGCTCCAACTGAAAACATTGTTTATGAAAAACGCTTTGGCTTAACGGCTCATATATTCTCCACTCGTACAGATGTTACAGAGTTTTGGCTGAACCAGTTCTGCACAAGATGAGAGCACTTTATCATTGTGTGAAATATGTCCTCTTTTTCCTTACTGCAAAACACTCGCTCCGTCTGGATGCGCTTAGATCCACAGTAAAGACGTGTGCCTGTCTCATATATCACACGTGCACTTTCATAAGCCGTAATAAGAAATCTTGAAAATCTGGTGCTAAATGGTTATTTAGATAACTAGTAGTAAAGAGGAAGAGATGACCGGTTCATCGCTACAGTGATCTGTCACAAGACATCAAATAGCTAAAAATCTATTTATTGGTTGAATTCCAAGAACATTTATTTATTTGTTTGTTTATTACAGGGACAGTGCATTTCAATAAACATTTCTGTCAATATGCCAGAATTAACCAAAAGGCTATTTTTGATCTGCAGTCCCTAGACGGATGGTACAAAGTCAATTACATGACAATTTAAAAATTACAATACAGTTATTACAATACTATTATGTTAAAATGTATAATCAAAACACAGCAAACCAACAATCAAACAAACATCAGACAAAAACATGACACACACAAGGCCAGACGCCAGCTGATGTGTGGCATAAGAGCGCATGACTTGTCAGACGTAGCAACAGTAATAAAGGGGGGCGGGGGGGTCTTTGCGAGGGTCAATTGAAGAGAATTGTGTGTTGCAGAAGTGTCAGGTCTGATCCCGACACCAGACACCACAGGTCTGAGTTAGAGCGGAGAATGCAAAACAATCCATCTAGACTTACAGTGATGGAATGTGTCTCGACTCACACACACACAGAGCAAACAGTGAGCTGACGCTGCAGTGAATCATGGGATTTTCCTGTTATTCTGCAAGTCTGTCTTCAACTAACGGATCTCCACAGAATACGGCCGTTTAAGTCTCCAGTCAAGATGTCTTTCCTCCATGTAGAAAAAAAGTGCTTTGATTCTAGTTCTTGCTCAACTGCAGGGAAATTCTTAAAGCGATTCCTCAGAGAAACTTTACAAAACAGGAAACTCGTACATTTTAGGTTTGAGATAACCTAGAATTCATGGCCTTTGCCATCTCAGTCACAGAGGATCTTCCTGAGCACAAATGAGCTCCGGCGGGATCCAGCATCAAACCGACTCTGATTAAAGACTCTCGAGATCAGGGATTAAGGCTTTGTGTTTTAGGCCTGACGTAAAGGGCCAGACGATCTCCTTTATCAGTCCTGCGCTGTCCAACTCATCTTGAGGGGTAATTTAAACCTGCGGCTTTGAAAGTCCATTGATCAGAGAGGCACGCGAGCGAAGAGCTTGTTAAAGAGCAACTGTTATGGTATTTCCCATCTCTCTTTAGTGTTCGAGGATGAGAAAGCTCCAGTTCTTCTCTATATCCAACGCATTCTCATCCTTTAACGTCATATAGAACGCTATATGACAAAACGGCGCTATACTACGCACATGGCACCCGTTATCGTTAATATAACACGTGCTGTGAGGGCTAAGTTTAGGTGTGGGGTAGGGTGTGCGTGTCATATTCACGCTAAAGGATTTATAACGTCTTGGGTTCGCGTGTTATATTAAAGGACAACTCTGGCGCAAAATGAACCTTTAGTCTAATTAAACATTGTTACCTAGTCAAACGTTCTCTGAGATTTGTTTTCATGATTGCCGAATGTAAATAGTTTTATCTCTAAAAACAGTTTAGCCTATAACACTAGTATAATGCTAGTATATGGGGCATAGAGTAATGACAAATAAAAATCGCTTGTTATTACCACTAACAAGGCTCAAAATAGCCCCACTATAACACGACAGCATAATAAGGGTCCCTACATTCAAAACGAAGCATTGAGATCTTTGTCAGTGTCCATACAGTTTAATAAGAAGATATTTTATACACACAGTCAACTTCGCGAATACAGGAAGAAGCCATCTTGGAAAAATAGTCTCTACCCGTCGATCTACGAACGCCGATCCAAGTGCGCTGGTGAGATGTGAATAAGGTGATAAGGTGAGCGCGAACAGTAGGCTACGTGTACATATTGAAGAGAAGAAAACGGTTTGTGTTTGTGTTTCTTCTGGAAACAACGGACCATATGAGATTCTGCACAGTTCAGCGCACTTGGATCGGCGTTCATAGATCGACTGGTAGAGACTATTTTTCCAAGATGGCTTCTTCCTGTATTCGCGAAGTTGACTGTGTGTATAAAATATCTTCTTATTAAACTGTATGGACACTGACAAAGTTCTCAATGCTTCGGTTTGAATGTAGGGACCCTTGTTATGCTGTCGTGTTGGTGTGGGGATATTTTGAGCCTTGTTAGTGGTAATAACAAGCGATTTTTATTTGTCATTACTCTATGCCCCATATACTAGCATTATACTAGTGTTATAGGCTAAACTGTTTAGAGATAAAACTATTTACATTCGGCAATCATGAAAACAAATCTCAGATAACGGTTGACTAGGTAACAATGTGTAATTAGACCAAAGGTTCATTTTGCGCCGGAGTTGTCCTTTAACGATAAAGGGTGCCTTGTGCGTAGTATAGCGCCGTTTTTGCATATAGCGTTCTATATGACGTTAAAGGATGAGAACGGGCTGCTATATCAGTGTCAGTGTTTCTGAACTCCTGAAACGCCTCCACTGTAGTCTTGAGTTTCTTGCGGGAACACATCACGATATTCCTCATTATAATAATTCATGCGCAGAATAAAGGGACGGGGCCTGGTTCAGTTAGTTAGTAGTGCCTTAAACTGGTGGTTATGGGAAGGGGCTGGACATTTTCCAAACACACTCAAAGCGCTCAACCAATCGCAACACACCGCTTCAGCTGACCAATCAGAGCACAGTGTTCTTTCAGAAGGAGGGGCTTCATAGAGACAGGAAGTAAACAGAGCATTACTGACAGACTGGGAAGAGAGGAGCCGCAACAATGGAGAATATGAGGAGAATAATCAACATTCAAACCTGTTCTAGTAGAGCCTGAAAACAACATCAAGAGTTTGTAAAAGGGTCTGTAACACGTCACTCTCTCAAATGCCACCAGATCCCTCTGCAAATAGTTTGACTAAATGATGCAAAAGGAAGGCGGTATCTAATCTAAGCATGCAGAAGTGTCGTGTTGGGACGATCAAAGTTGAGCATGTATTCCTCTGTTCTCCAGAGAGAGATAGTCTAAGGAAGACAGATAGCCTCCTCTGACCCCACAGGAGAACAATCGATCAGCCGAAGGTTTATCCGGACGAGGTGACGGTGAAGATGAGCAAAACACACTGTCCCTAAGAGGCCGATAATGAGGGCGAGATATCCCGAGTCCAGACTGAACCCAGACCAGCGCCACCAGCTATTATCTGGAGAATATATACAGTACACTCTAAAAGTGCTGGGTTGTTTAAACCCAATTTAGGGTCAAATATGGACAACCCCAATTGTGTGGTTAAAATATAATTGAAAAAAATTAACCCATCTGCTTTACGTATTTGACCCAAATTTGGGTTAAAACAACAATGCATTGGACAAACAGGTATAAAACTGCATGTGTAAAAGTGAGTAGTAGGAAAATGCTTCTTGAAACAGATAAATACAGATAAATGTATATAAATGTTAACTGAATGTTAACTAAATATAAACTGATAAATGTTAGATTATGGCTATTTGCATTCTGAATTTTTTTCTTTCTTGCGACCCTGAGACCTATTTCTGGACCGTGAGCCTCCAGAACTGTTTTTTTAGTGTTATTATAGTTTTAGATACAATTTTGAATTAGCTTTTATTTTATATTTTTAGTTTTCATGTGCATTATAGTTCATTTTTTTTTCGTCATTTTGTTATTTGTCATTTTATATATATATATATATATATATATATATATATATTTTTTTTTTTTTTTATAAATATTATCCTTTCGGTTTAATTTATTTAAATTTGATCTTTAGTTTAATTTGCATTTAGTTATTTGGTTCCAATTAAAAAGAATTTTGTTTCAACTTAAACAAAGCAAAAATTAAAACTGCTTTAGTTTAAAAAGTCAGGACATCAATTTCCTAAACTTGTAAAACACAGGCATCCAGGGATGGTGATCACTGATTAATCTCCACAAAGATAATGTCTTAAATTCAATTATTCTGATGTAATTGGGGTAAATACTGTGTAATCTGATCTCACAGCGATTCGTATGCATTTTATGAGGTGTCTAAATCATACGACCGCACTCGTACAAATTCGTATGAATTATTGTAAAATATGTATGAAAAAAGTGGGAAATGTCATGAGATCAGACATAAAACAATAGTGGGTTTAACATCAAATTGTATTGTCTGATGTTAAAAAGTATGTTTTTATAATGTAGCCTTCTTGGTCAGTTTAAGGATAATGCATTTTTTATTTTGAAAGAATTAAAACAGATTCATGGCTATCCTTGTATTATTCAGCTGGGTGAGATTGATATGGGATTTTGAAAGTAATTAGTAATTAAAAGTAATTAAATACTTTTTAGAGAGAGTTAGTACAGTAATCTATTTACACTGTTGAAGAGGTAATAATTAGTAACTAGTAATTAATTACTTTTTTAGAGTAACTTACTCAACACTGGAACAGATACAGGATCAGATGTACAGAAGTGGACCAAGTTCTGATGTATATTCGTGAAAATCATTTCAACTTAATCAGAATCAGTTTTACACCAGAGATGAAAGTGCAGGTTAAAATCAACCAGATGTAAATAAATGATACACAACTGCCCTCTACTGGAGAGACAAGCATACACAGCATACACTCTTCAGTCACAGTGAAGGGCTTTACACACTCACTTCAAGTGTGTGTATATGTGTATATATGTGTGCGTGTGTATGTGTGTATGTATGCATGTATGTATATATATGTGTTTACTTTATACTCATTTTATCCGATTTTTAGAAACCTGATATTACTTTATGTATGTGTATGTGTGCATGTATGGCCATGTGTATGTATATGTATATGTATATATATATATATATATATATATATATATATATATATATGAAGAGTTCAGATGCAAAAGCCTCTAAATGCCATTTGAAATTTTCTTCTTTAATGATGATTTTTGTCAAACTTGTATATTTAAGTTCAGTGATTTCACTTAAATGGCAATGATAATTACCTTTTAATTGTTATTTAAGTGAAATTACTGGAGTTAAATATACAAGTTTGACAAAAATCATTGTTAAAGAAGAAAATTTCAAATGGCATTTAGAGGCTTTTGCATCTGAACTCTTCATATATATATATATATATATATATATATATATATACATATATAATATGAATATGATATCTTTGAATATCTATTTGACACATTTAACTTAATTTCATAATATTTTTATGTAATATTCTTCTTGATTTATCAATTCCATATACTGATGTCTGTCTTGTTTTGAAATAACTAATGTGATTATTTAATGAGCTCATATTCCCTGAAAGTCACATGTTGGAACATTCAAGGACTGAGGTCCTCCGTTTTTGGTATCAAGAGCCAACATTCAGACTTTAAAAAAGAAATTATGGATTCGGATATAATAACCCTACAGGAAACATGGAATGTTAGAGATTTGTCCACTGGCTGCCCAATTGGATTTAGAGAAATAGTTTTACCATCCACAAAATTAAAAGGGGTGACTCAGGGCAGAGAGTCAGGGGGAATGCTGATTTGGTATAGAGCACACCTCATAACCTCAATCACAGATATACAAATCGGAAAAAATAACATTTGGTTAAAAATCCAAAAAGACATTGTCTCCACAGACCGTCATATATTCTTGTGTGCTATGTACATTCCCCCAGCCGAGTCCCCCTATTATAATGAAGAAACCTTCTCCATCCTGCAGGAGGAGATCAGCCATTACCAAACTAAAGGGAGTGTGTTAATATGTGGCGATCTAAATGCCAGAACTGGAAATGAACCATACTTTGTTAAGGGAAACAAATATGTCACAAACACCAGCCTCCATCTGCCCTCATACCACCTAAGACACAATTATGACAAATTAACAAACAAAAGTGGGAAAATCTTACTAGAGCTGTGTCGATCACTGGGCCTGTATATAGTGAACGGTCGTATACGGGGAGACTCTTTTGGGTCCTACACCTTTAACTCTTTCTTGGGCAACAGTACTGTAGACTACTTCATTACAGACATTGACCCAGTGCATCTCAGGGCATTCACAGTCAGTCCTCAAACACCTCTGTCAGACCACAGTAAAATTACACTATATATAAGACAAACTCGTCCCAATGAATCACACCGACAGCCCTCCCACTTACTGAAGCTGCAACCACCCTACAAGTGGACAAAGAACAGCACAGAAAATTATCAAAATGCACTAGAAAGTAAAACGATCAACTTATTATTAGACAAATTCATAACAAACACATATTCACAAAATAAATTAGGCATAAATCTGGCACTTAGTGACATTTCCAAAATATTTCCTCCAATCAGCATCCAAATGCAATTTGAAAAATAAATCATCAAAAAGGAAAACAAAAAACAACAAAGAAATGTGGTTTGACAGCGAGTGCAAAAATATCCGATCAACTGTACGCAATCTTTCAAATCAAAAACACAGAGATCCTGACAATGAAGAACTCCGCCATCAGTATCACGAAACCCTTAGACTGTACAAACAAACTCTTAGAGTCAAAAAGGAACAGCACACAGAACAATTATTTCAAGTAATAGAAGAGTCAATACACACCAGTAACTTCTGGAACAACTGGAATTCGCTCTATAGACCACAACAGGAAGAATTGGCCATTCAAAATGGGGACATTTGGAGGACACACTTTGAAAATCTGTACAAAACAACTGAAACAAATCCTGCTCGAAATGAATTAAAAACCAAATTAGAAATCCTGAAAGAAAAAATTAAAGACAATCAGAACCCCCTAGATTTCCCAATCACAATAAAAGAGCTTACAGAGAGACTACATGCTTTAAAACCAAACAAGGCATGTGGCATAGATGGGATATTAAATGAAATGATCAAATACACCAATGAAAAATTCAGAACTGCAATTGTCAAATTATTCAACATTATTTTGAGAGTAGGATATTTCCCCGACACCTGGAACCAAGGCCTAATAACACCAATATTTAAACAAGGAGACAAATATGAGCCAAACAACTACAGAGGCATATGCGTCAATAGGAAGCAACCTGGGGAAAATATTCTGTTCGATTATTAATATAAGACTGCAAACATTTCTCAAAACCCACAAAATTCTGGACAAAAGTCAAATTGGATTTCTGCCCAAACACAGAACATCTGACCACATTTACACACTTCACACGATCATTGATAAACATGTATACCAAAATGAATCCAAAATCTTCGCTTGCTTTATTGACTTTGAGAAGGCTTTCGATTCGATCTGGCACGAAGGACTCTTCCTAAAACTACTGGAAAATGGGATTGGAGGGAAAACATTTGATTTGATCAACACCATGTATAAAAACAACACATGTGCTGTAAAAATAGGGAAAATAAACGAACAGAATTTTTCTCCCAACAAAGAGGAGTCAGACAAGGTTGCCCATTGAGCCCCACTCTATTTAACATATATATAAACGAACTAGCCAAAGCATTAAATAATTCCACTGCCCCCGGCCCAACCCTGACCCAATCAGAAGTTAAATGTCTCCTCTTTGCAGATGATTTAGTCCTTCTGTCTAAAACACAAGAGGGACTACAGCAGCTCCTCAACGTCGTAGAGACATTCAGCCAAACGTGGGCTCTCAAAATTAACTTTGCAAAAACTAAAGTGATGATCTTTCAAAATAGATCCAGGTGTAGGGAAAATAAATACTAGCCTGGTTCAACCAGACTCTAGTACATTTCATTTGTACATAGAGTCTGGCCTCCCTCAATTGAGAAACGTTTCCTTCCTTGTAGGCGGGTTCACTATTAAAGTTCAAATCTATTGGATCTGCCCAGAGTCACTCACGATCTGCCATAGCCAATCGCTAATGTGTGGTCGTGAGTGACGTATGTCATGCGCCGAAACAACCATAGACAGTAAAAGAAACAACAAGTCCGAACTCCGAATGATCAGAGGATTAAATTTACAATAGGATTTCAGTCAACGAGAGCTGCAGGTTTTGTTAATCTAGGAACAATTATTAATTCGAAATGTATATTTGACATGAAGGACAGTGATTATTCAGTCAATGGTCGAAGCTGTGTCTAATCATTACAAATACGCCGCTGTGGTCGTTTCTGATCTGCCGCAAATGCTGTAGCAGCTACAGTGAATGATCAGTCTGTCTCTATCTGCAGATGTGTAATAAACAACAATTTTTCATATTACGTATTTTTGTTTCTTAATTACCTTAATTATGGTCTTCAAAGTATGTGTTTGTACATTTTTATATGGCATTTAGTTGTTTTTTTTTTTTATTAAAACAAATTAACCATTGACATCTAAAACTGAAAATCAAATATAGTCTCCAAAGTATGGGTTTTCAAATTTTTATTTATGACAATTTTTTTTTTTTTAATCACAACCAATTTGTATGATTTACAAATGTAAAACTGACACACCAACCTCCTGCACGAGTGCACAAAGGGGCTCAAAATGTTCATCACAAGAATCAGTAAATTTACTGTTGGGAATATGAGCGACTGACATGAATCCTGAGCGGATCTTCAACCATAGTTTAGCAGCCAGGACTCGGGGCTTCTGAACACCGCGAACACCAGGCTAAAGTCCAAAATGCCACGGTCATTGTGCACGAGCTGCCCAGCACAAACTTCCAACCTTTCTGCCTCCTTCACTTGGTCCCCCGTTGTGCAACAAGAGGTGAGATGATAACAATCCGGCTTTAAATTCTGTATATTCGGCAGTTTCTTTACCAACAACGGACCGACTGGCTTTTCTCACGTCTTTCTCCGCTGCCATTACTGCACTCAAACTGACGCACTACATCAACGTCATCGTTCTCAGCCACTCCCTCTATTCGCTGATTGGTCCTACAAAAAATTGATTTCTGGAAACCTAAGGATATGGAGCGGTCCCAGACGTAGTACTGAAGTAAAATGAAATTGAGCGGAAGTGCGTAGGAGGGCGCAGCCAGGCTAAATAAATACATATTCAGAGCAGGAAACCAAGTCCTCCAACACACCCATGACTACACATATCTGGGTCTGAAACTGAGTTCAACAGGGAACTTTAATCTGGCTGTGAATGAGCTGAAGGCAAAGGCAATGAGAGTCTTCTACATGATTAAAAATACAATTAGACATGAAATTCCAATTCGAACCTGGCTAAAAATCCTAAAAGCAATAATTGAACCCATTGCTCTTTATGGCAGCGAGATATGGGGACCTCTAAAAACCCAAGATTTCTCAAAATGGGAAAAAGAAGAAATTAAAACTCTGCATACCCAAATTTGCAAAAACATCCTAAAAGTGAACAGAGCGACACCAAACAACTCATGCAGAGCTGAATTAGGACAATACCCCCTGTTGATCAGCATCCAGAAAAGAGCTATAAAGTTCTACCAGCATCTAAAGCACAGCGACCCGAGCTCATACCAGGCCGAAGCCCTGCGGTGTCAGGAGCAGAACCGGCCCTGGAGCGCACTCTCACAGCTGATGCTCAAACTACAGCCCGACCCGCACAGCACTCTGCTGGCCCAACCAAATTATACAACTACAAAAACTAAATTACATTAACTATTGGAAAGATGCTACTCAATCACAAAAGAAGATGGAACTCTATTTAAACCTCAAAAGAGATTATAAACCAGCAGAATACCTGAGCTGTGTGAAAGAGCATAAAGTGAGAAAGACCCTGACCAGATACAGGCTGAGTGACCACAGTCTGGCCGTAGAGAGAGGACGGCACCGGCAGAGATGGCAGCCGCGAGAGCTGAGACTGTGTTCACTTTGCTCTCAGAGAGAGGTGGAGACAGAAGAACACTTCCTCATTCACTGAGATCATTATCACAGCATTAGATCAGACTATTTCTCTAGATTCCAACAACTAGATCCAAATTTTATGGCATTGCCAAATTCAGAAAAATTAATTCATATTTTGGGAGAAAACTCCAACTCAATCACAACAGCAGCAGACTATGTAACAGCCTGTCACAAACTACGAGAGTCAGCCAGTGGACAAAACTAAAGTCAGAATGTTGGTTAAAAAAAAAAAAAAAAAACGTGTTCTTTTTTTTGTTTGTTTGTTTGTTTATTTATTTATTTATTTTGTTTGTTTGTTTGTTTTCTGATATATATGCATGTATTTCATGCATTTGTTTACTGATTCATTTACTGATTATTTGTTCATTGCCTATGTAATGGCCAATGCTTTGGCAATACTGTATAAGTCATGCCAATAAAGCTCATTTGAATTTGAATTTGAGAGAGAGAGAGAGAGAGAGAGAGAGAGAGAGAGAGAGAGAGGTTCAAAAATGCTTTTCTTTTTACATTTCAAAAATCATACATTCATATACTCATTCTAAAAATAGAACATATACAAAAACCCACAGATATTAAAATAATAATAATCAAAAATTCAGAACCATCACATCATCATAAATAGTACATAAAACATCATTAATACACCATATCTCAATAAAACTCCTAACATCATTTACAATATCATAATATGCGTACTCCACTTTAAGCCTCCCTTCCACTAATTTCCTAAACATCACTTCCGGATCCGTAGATGCCAACTGTAAGCCTTTGTTCTTCCTGGTCTTCCACACTGCCAATTTTGCAGTCCCAATAATATAATTCAATAAACAAACTTTCTTCCTCATCAAAAAGCTATATTTTAACCCTCCAATAAACACTTTATCTGAAAAATCTTGATCAAATTTCCTGAACCATTCTTTAAGAAGATTAAAAAGACTCTGTAGTCTTTCACATTTTAAAAACAAATGTTCCAAGTCTTCCTCTTCACCACAAAACCTACATTCCCCACCCACAGCTGGATTCAAGTGTGCCACATGTCTGTCTGTAGCTATTGCCCTGTGAATAATCCTCCATTGCAGATCAGCAGTTCGCTTCTCCACTGGAGGTTTATACAGTGCTCTCCATCTGTCCCTTACGAGGAACTCTTTTGTCAACAGTCCTGGCCACCCAGAGGCTTTCACTCTCCTGAGCGATTCCTGATGTAGAACCTTCACCGTGATGTAATAAATGGCCTTCTTTGATGTAGACTCGAACAGTTCTATTTGAGGAAATTCAAAAAACAAGATTGAACCAGCCTCCTCACCTTCCAGATCCTCCTTACTTGCGGGAGCTATTTTTATCTTCGGAAATTCTTTTTCATCAGTTTCCTTCCTTGCAATGATCTCTCTGTAGCTGCTTGGTATTACATTAAAAATTTCCTCCATCAGTTTTTCTGTAAGTCTTAGTGAACGTAATCCTGTCACCTCTCTGATGGTCTCAGCTGATCTCCATCCATTCCTGTCCAAGAGATGTCCCAGTTTTACAACGTTGTTCCTCAGTAAGCTCGTTCGTATACTCGCAGAAGATAACATCCTTGTCTGGATCATTGGATTAAACAGCAAGGGTTCTTCAGTGACCCATTGTCCTTGAGGATCAATCTCCCGTTCTACTTTAAAAACAGTTCTTCAGACCTTCAACATAGACTTATAAAATGGTGTAAGCTCAGACAAGCTCACCTCCTCCAGTTTTATTAGGAATAGATGTTTATCCAATCCCAGTCCTCCTGCTCTCTGTAGCAAAGCACAAGCAGTTTGGGCCCAAGTCAAGTCCTTCTGATAGAGGAGTCTCTGTGCAGCTTGTATCCTGAATGCACTGATACGACTCCTCACATCCACCAACCCCTGGCCACCTTCCTGGACAGGTAAGTACAGCGCAGCTGCCCGGATCCAGTGCTGTCCACTCCAGAAGAAGTCCACCAAAGCTCTTTGTACACGGCAGATCAGTTCATCAGGTGGCTCCATGACAATAAACCTGTGCCACAGTGTAGAGGCAGTTAGGTTATTAATAACCAAAACTCGCCCTCTATATGATAACTGTGGTAATAGCCATTTCCATTTAGACAATCGGGCGAGCACTTTCTCCAGCATTCCCTCCCAATTCTTCATCTGGAACTGACTATTCCCTAAGTATACACCCAAGACCTTCAGCCCTTCCCTACCCCATTTCAACCCACCAGGAAGCTGCGGAAGTCTTTTACCCATCCACTGACCAATAATAAAACCCTCACTTTTCCCCCAGTTTAACCTAGCTGAGGATGCCTTCTCGTATTGCTCAATACTCTTAGTTAAAACTGCAACATCATCCTGGCCTGTAATGAAAACAGTAACGTCATCAGCATAAGCCGATACAGACACCCTAGAACTTATGTCTCCATTTGGAATTAAGACCCCATTGAGATTTCTCCTTAGCTTACACAAAAGAGGTTCAATGACAAGGCTATATAACTGTCCTGAAAGTGGACAGCCTTGCCTAATTCCCTGAGAAACAGGTATTGGTGCACTTAAACCACCACCAGCCTTCACAAGAACATATGCATTGGAGTAACACAACTGAATATATGAAATAAAAATATCACCAAAGCCAAAATGCTGTAAAACATTATATAAATAGGCATGGTCAACTCTATCAAATGCTTTCTCTTGATCTAGAGAAAGAACACCAAACTCATAATTATTCAGCTGACCTATTTCAATAACATCACGCAATAAGGATATATTGTCCATTATAGATCTCTCAGGAATACAGTATGTCTGATCCTTCTGCACCAATAGACCCAGATAACACTTTAATCTATTAGCCAAACATTTTCAGAATATTTTGTAGTCAACACACAATAATGACACTGGTCTCCAATTTTTTAGAAGTCCCAGATCTCCTTTTTTTGGAACTTAAGTAGTGAAAGAACTGCCCGACTACAACTTATGGGAAGTTTCCTACTTTGACAGCATTCAGACAGTACCTCATAAAAGTCTTCTCCTAAAATACTCCAAAAACGTTGATAAAATTCAGCAGTTAATCCATCAATTCCTGGGGATCTACCCGTGGACAACTGCTGCATTGCCTCTGTAAGCTCTTGAAAGGTAATGTTATTATCCAGAGTCTTTTTCTGTTCACTCTCAATCTTCGGTAGATCATATCCTCAGCACTTTCATGGTTACAGTTTTCAGAAGCATATAATTGTGAATAGAAATCCACCGACATCTTCCTTATTTCCACAGGATCTGTTGTTATAGAACCATCATGACGACGAAGATGATACATTTGCTGCTGTGTTGTATTTTCCTTTCCAAGATTGAAAAAAAAATGTGCTAGGGGTATCCATGTCTTTGATAGAGCAAAATCTTGCCCTTATTAGCGCTTTCTTTACTTGCTCTTGTAGAAAAGTTCCAAGTTCTTTATTTTTCTTTCGTAGAGCATCATCATGCACAAGTTCATTATTATTAAAAATTCCTTGTTCTAAAAGTTCAATGTCTCTTTGTAATCTTTTCACAGTTGCCTTCACCACTGATCCAACATGGGATGAATAATTCTGACAAAATATTCTTATGTTCACTTTTCCAACATCCCACCACTGACTGAGATTCTCAAACGAATCTTTCTTCATTTTCCAGTTTTTCCAGAAAAAAATAAATGAGTCACAAAAATTAATGTCCTGTAGCAATTTAGCATTAAAATGCCAGTAATAACTCGGTTTTGACATATTTTTTAAAATAAAATCAAAAATAACCATGTGATGGTCTGAAAAACCGTTAGGCAAAATAGAAGCATTCGTCACCCGATTATTCCATACTTTACCCAAATAAAACCTATCTAATCGTGCACCACTGACTCTATTATCATTTACTTTAAGCCAAGTATATTATCTAGATCTTTTATTAATCATTCTCCACACATCTAATAATTCGAATTCATGCAATACATTTACAAACATCCTACTTGATTGAGTATGTGGCTCTTCACCATTTCTATCAATTGTAAAATCCGTGGTGCAATTCCAATCTCCTCCCACAACAATACACACATTACTATCAATTGTCTTAATTAACCTTGTCATTTTCATAAAAAAATCAATCCTCTCAGATCCATTATTTGGTGCATAAACATTCATTAGCACAAATACCATTCCTCCAACCTCAACCTTAGTTAACAACAGTCTACCTTTTATGACCTCATCCACAGCTAAAATATTAACATTGATATTTTTCGAAAATAAAATAGCTACCCCTGCGCTATTATTTGTCCCATGACTTAAAGTGAGCTTCCCTCCCCACCACATGCTCCATTCATTTTCATTATCAGTATCAGTATGGGTTTCTTGTAAAAAAAACTACATCAACACAGTTAATTCTAAGAAACTCTGAAACCATTGCCAGTTTTGTCCTATCTCTACCTCCATTTATATTCAAGGAGCCCACCCTCAAAAGCCCCATGAGAAAAAGGAAATAAAAGAGACAGGACAGATAAAAACGTGACATACAAAGTTTAGAAAACACCATGTGCAACTTCTTCATTTTACTTTTTTTTTTCCTTCCTTAACCTTGTTATCATTTTCTTCAGACGAAATCTCTTTTTTTTTATCTAAGGCTTCATAACTGACATTTCTTTGCAATGACAACACTGACCCAATGAATTTATCTGTGTCTGGAAAAAAATCCGTAACTTTCCCAAATGTTGCATCCAAAAAGTTATTAATTTCATGCAACGTGTAAGTATCCTCCAAAACTTGTGAACCTATCTCAGAAATATCAGAGACTGACTCATCATCTCTTATCTCCTTATCCTCAGACATTTCAACACATCCAGATGTCCCTGCCACTTCATCATCCACATTTCCATGAATTTCAGCCTTTTCATTTTGATCAGCAAATCCCGATTTTTCACCTTTCTCACTAGACTCATTTTTATCAACCACATCATCAACAACAACATCCGTTTGTTTATCGCAGTGAACTTGAGCATCACTCTTCTCTCCAGCATTACGCCCGTTTCACACATACTCCGTTTGCAGTGCGTATGCGGTGACGCCCGTTTCACACATACTCCGTTTGCAGTGCGTATGCGGTCCGTATTTTTTTCCGTACCCATGTTAACAGGTTAGAGCTTTCACACTGCACGCGGATGCAGTCCGTCGATCCGTTCCAGTTGCGGTGCGTATACAGCAGTGCAGAGATCGTTTCCGTACCGAGTCTATTTCTGCTGTGCTGCAAACGCAGAAATAAAGTGACAGCGCACGGTTCGTGGTCAAAATGAACTCAGATTGACCTCGAAATGTAGTAGTTTCACCATAAATGCATTTAATTCAATAAAATGTAATAATCTCTCCATAAAGGTATTTAATTGTTTCATATTTTTACTTTAAGACATCTTAATATATAGGCTAAGTAATGCATGGAATTGTATGCATCGTGTTTAAACGAGCATGCGTCCATTCAAGTTTGTTAAAGAGAATCGCAAAGCCATGGCAAAACTTTTATTTTAATAAAAGTTGCTGCATATGGTGAACATATTTTGATTACCAAAAACCAGGACACATGGCCCAGAAAACAAATGATACTCGAAGTTTACTCAAAGATGCCTTATTAATTTCAATACAATTAAAATAGGCTATGCCCCCTCTGTGGAGAAAATTGTTGTATTAAGACACAAAATTCAGATAGGCTTCTCAGGGGATACTCAACATGTTTTTTTATGACAGGTTGGTTTAAAAAATAATGAATGAAATAATGATTAAAAAATAATGTCTCTTCTGTATTAGAAAAATAAATATATAATATTAAGTAACTAAAAGAAATACCTTCAAATTGAACAAAAATACCTCTCACAAACGTACAAAAACGAACTAGTTTCCTTCCTCTTTATCCTGTTTTTCTTCCTCATCCTCCTTGTTTGCTCATCTCCTATATTTTGCTGTAAAGCTGATCTTTTCCAGCGTTTTTTTATTTTATTTTTTGAAAACCAGGACATCACTTTATAAAAAACGGCCAGGAAGGACGTGAAAACAGGACTGGGATAACAGGACTGTTGGTCACTGGTCACGCTATTGCTGCATAACTTCTGATTTTGAAATAAAAATAGCGAGTGTTTATGGTACAGCTCACGCACTGCAAACGCAGCATATGTGAAAGCACTTTAGCGCGTGCGGCTCCTGTACCGGATACGCACCGCAACACAGTCTCACTCGTTTGCTACCGCATCACTAGGCCCTGCAGTCTCCTCACCGTCCTGGGCTTTATGTGGACACGCCATCCTTTTGTGGCCCACATCCCCACACTCAAAACACTTCATGCTTCCAGAGTTTGCATAGATCATGTATGCCTTACCTTCATGCCATACTCTAAAAGAAATGTCTAATTCTGGCTCATTCAGAAACATGAACACCTGCCTCCTGAACGACATGACATGCTTTAACGCAGCATTTGTACAGCGAAGTGGAACCATTTTAATTGCGCTAGCAAACTTCCCATAACGAACTAATCCCCGCTCAATCTCATCATTATTAATGAACGGGGGCACGTTTGATATTGTTATGCGCGTCGTCGGCGTAACCAGCGGTAAAACATTAATGAAATCGCCACTTACCACAGTTCCGTTGATAACGAGACGATTAACTATCTCTTCCTCCTTTACAAAAATCAGCCTTGTTCATCCTCGAAGCCGAAAAAATGTTTTCAAACCCGATCTGCTCTCCAACCGCGACTAGCACATCCTCCACCTCCACACCTGGCGCAGGAACACACCTGACTCCATTACGCAGAGGCACAGGTGGCGGTGGCGGTGGCTCTCCCCCATTCGGTAACGACGCCATCCCAACACCGTCCCGGAAAAAAAAACTTTACTCAACTTGACCTACTTTCAAAATCAACCGTTATACCCCAAATTTAAGATGAAAAAAAGGAAAAAGTAAATACCAGTCACCCTCTCCCCTAACGAAACCCCCCACACACCCAAACGCTCCCAGCGTGCACCGGAAGTGAGAGAGAGAGAGAGAGAGAGAGAGAGAGAGAGAGAGAGAGAGAGAGAGAGAGAGAGAGAGAGAGAGAGAGGAAGTTTAGGGGTTCGAACATTAACATTATTAGAACTCTGAACATTAAAAGCCATTTCTAATTCTTCTCTCCTTCGATTCCTAAAGGAGTGAAAGATATGAAAGAAAGACTCTTTTGAATATTCAAAGTGATTTCATGTTTCCCTGCAGAAATCCACAGCTTGAAAAAGAAAAGAACTGAAATAATCTGATGAACAGCAGCGCTTATAATGTTAATATTACAGTTTTTTACAGTCGCTAGGACACATTTCTCAATACTTAGGTCACTTTTTCAAAACTCTTCACACAGTTCTCCTAACCAGCTTTCAGCTCAGCAGCAGTTAATTTCACATTCAAAATGCACTAAAACACTTCATTCATTTCTCAAATCAACACATTCTTCCATAACACTAGCAAAGGTTGACAGCCAACAAACACACTTTGTCACCCACAAAACAATGACCTAAAGAACACTAACAACATGTAGCATTATACAATCTTTGTTTATAATTCACTGCAATAGAGTTTACTGGAATGAATCAGACATGATGCAGAATGCTTCAATATATTTTATGTCTTTTATTTTTATTTTTTTGCACTGAGTAATTCCAAAATACAAGAATTTGTATACACACCATCCACTGATACAGATACAATAGTAATGTTACAGTAATCGACTCGGTCTTCTCCATTTGTCCACAGGTTCTCATCCCCATCACATCTTATGTCATCTAGGGCAATACACCTAAGAATCTTCTGGCATGCCTGATCAATCCCTGGCAATCTTCTGCTGATGTGTCCTGGCATCCAGCATTCATTGCGTCCAGGAGGGACATTTGATCATGTGGATGGTGGTCAGAAACCTTCCACCTCCATGAGGAAAAGAATTCCTCTGTGGGGTTGAGGAATGGAGAGTAAGGTAAGAGTAACACCTGTGTAGATGTTCATCTACAATGAGAATCAGCTGTGGTTGGTCCAATTGTCCACTTAGTTTTATAGCATTTAATTTTAAGATGCAAAATATATTTCATTAAAATATTACTGTAGAAATGTAGCAAATTGATGTCTTATTCAGTTTTGTATTATGTTATTGTTTTGAACATAAGTTTAACAGTTTTGAAAACAGTGTGTAAGCATATGCAAATTGGCCTATAGTAACACAGAGTTTTGGCGGTTGTTGTGTCGAAGTGAGAAAAGAATTAATGTAATTTGAAAGATGTAGTCATTGAATGCATTTTGTGCCAAAGCAATGACAATTGATCCACAGTTTAGCCCACATATACTTCTGTTGTGCTCACTGTGTGACAACGCATTCTCACCCCAAGGCGTCACCTTTGACCATGCTTCAATATTTGACGTTTTAGGCGCCCTTTAGCGTCACTTACATGACGCGATCCTACGGCGTCATCTAACTGACGCTAAAGGAAAGCGTCAGTCAGAGGACGCGGTTAGGTTTAGGTGTGGGGTGGGGGTAGGGTACATGCGATCCTAGGGCGTCACCTAACTGACGCTAAAGGGCGCCTAAAGCGTCAGATATTGAAGCATGTCCAAATGCTTCCCAAGGCGTCAGTTAGGTGACGCCTTGGGAGTGAGAATGGGCTGTGTGTGAAGAGTTTTGAAAAAGTGACCTAAGTATTGAGAAATGTGTCCTAGCGACTGTAAAAAACTGTAATACCATCACACACTTTCTCTTCTCCATAAGGGTTTAGTGCATTGTTACAGTGTAATTATATACTGAGTAATATTATTGTGCTTACTGTAGGGTTAGGGTTTGGTTGTTGCATGTAATTATGCATAATTGACTGTTATTACTATGGTAAGTATGTGTAACTAAAATAACTAGGACACTGTAAAATAAAGTGTTATCAGCTGGTGTCAGATTAGTGGGGAGATCAGTGTGTGAACCTATTTAGGGTTCAAATTATTTATTTTGTCCCACATTAATTTCAAACGTCTAGTAAAATGATGTGGTTTTGTTTTATTAATACAGTGTATACTTTTTTTCTTGATTTACTCTGAAAGAATGGAAGTGAAATGTGACAACATGGAGCACATTCAATAAAATGTACAGGGTATAGTGTGTATACACATCTGCACTGGTTAGTGTACACACTAAGGACGTACTGGGACACTAATGACAGACACATGACCTCATCCTCACTGTTCAACATCACGACTGGGATTTATGAACTGCAGAACTGATACCTCTCTGACATTATATTTTAATGTTATTCAAAGTACATTTTGTTAAATATTTTTTGTTTGTCAGCTGTAAATAAATGATACATGTTGGATAGATTTAGTTTATTACCCGTGTAGTGATGTACTGAATGCTTATGCTGAAATGTAATTAAAAAAATGGTTTGTATTTTAATTGTCTCATTATTTATAGTGATCGACACTTTTGATCGACAGCTTTTATTATATTTATATGAATATGGCTACTTGCTTACTTTCTGTATTGCCAATCCTGAGACCATGTCTGCACTGTGACCCTCCTGTTATTTTAGTATCCTTTTTAATATCCTGTTCTTAGATCCACTGACCATTTGCTTTTAGTTGTCCCACGTGTGAAACTGAAAACCAGGGGTGAAAAAGCATTTTCAGTGGCAGGACCGAAGCTGTGGAATAGTTTGCCTCTATACATCAGACAGTCTCAAACCATTACTATTTTTAAATCAAATCTTAAAACGTATTATTACAGTTTGGCATTTGACGCCATGTGAGAGTTTGTTTTATTGTTTTATTGTTTTATTGTTTTACTGTCTTTTATTTCTTGTATCTTGGTCATGTTGGTTTGTTCGCATAAGTATGTACGTGTACTTTGTTAAACACTTGTTGTTTTTAAAAATTGCTATATAAATAAACTTTGACTTTGACTTTAGTTTTAAATCATATTTTAAATTAGCTTTTATTTTTTATATTTTTAATTTTCATGTTAATTTATTTGTTTTTTTAGTCATTTCGTTTTGTGCATTTGTCATTTTATTATTTTTTTATTTATTTATTACAATTTAGGTTTAATTTGTTGTCCTTTCATTGATTTCCATCCAATTAATAAGTTTAGTGCTTCAATGTACACAAAACAAAAATTACAAATGTTTCCTTGGTTTTTCAGCTTGAATTATTATTGTATTATTATTTTTTTATATGTATTTATTTATTTTGTGTTATTAATTATTTTATTTTAACACTTAAATCACTCTTGTCACTGCTGGAATTATGGATTTACAAGATTGCTCACTACTGCACTATGTTGGTTTGTTTGTATGTATGTCTGATTGTTAAATAAAAAAATAAAATAAAAATATAACCATTAAATTCCGAACATAATCGGGATTTCTTAACAATTGCATTATTATTGAATTGGTATTAGTTGACACTACATGGAATATTTATAATACCGTTCAAAAGTTTGCAGTCAGGCTGGTTTATATTTAAATCTTTTTAATAATTTAAGCATAATAATAACCCTCTTCACCAGTTGCAGAATGACTGCTAAAATCCCAGTACTGGGTGTTCACCAGAAGATGGAGTCATTGTGACGGTGTTTCCCAAACTGCTCCACATTTCTCTCTTTGTGCGACTGGGACCATCCCACAAGTCCCTAAAAAAAAAAAAAAACGACCAAAGTAATAATAATAACAATAATATATATATATTTTTTATTTATTTTTATTTTTTTTAAGAATAGTCTCACACACACACACACACACACGCACACACACACAAATTACACTGGTGGTAATCCTTGAGTGTAATGTTAAAAAGGAGGGGGGGGAAGGCAATAATTTAACATTGCCATAGGTTTACAAACAAATCAAATATAATAAAATAAGGTGTGTGTGCAACAGGAACGCAACACAAGATCACACACTGTAATAGCAAACTATTCATTCATTTAAATAATCCTCCCTACTCTATCCCTTAAAGTGCTGTGAGTCTGAGGAAAGAGGAGCTTGATCATCACAGCATCGGCGAGGCAGAGTGTATGAGGGTGTGTGTGTGTGTGAGCAGTTTATCAGAAGTGTGTGATCTTGTGTTGCGTTCCTGTAGCACACACACCTTAAAGAGTAACGTGAATCTCCAATGAGCACAACACACTCCTTGTCAATGTTTATAAAGGATTAGTGGATGTTTCACGATGCCGCTCTAATGAGAAAGAACAATTTATTGAATTATTGTGGAATTATGGGACTTTAATAATAACAACTAAAAACCGTTGTTGTTTAATAGAAGTGCATGTTTTAATCTGAATCTCCATTCCTCGTGTCTGGAGACGATGGTGAGGTGATGGTATTATTCCAGGAGACTGGCTTCAAATGAGAAGAGACGAAAGGAAGAAGAAGAATTAAACATAAGCTCAGCGTTCTGTGTGTGTGTGTGCGTGTGTGTGTGTTTGTTTGTGTAACAAGTGAAGGAAAGAAGTAGACAGGATGTAAGGCAGACATTGGATTACTACATTATTACATTATTAAAGTGCATTATTAAAAATAAAACATTTAAATGAAGTGTTGTGCATCACCGGAAAACGCAGTACCGTATGTTTATCATCATCATCATCTGCTGTCCTTTAATGAGAAACGTTTCCTTGCAGATGTGAGCGTGATCAAATGAAGGTCAGCCAGAGGCGAGAGACCATTGTGAGATCTGAGATGGGGGAGGTGAAGCCAGGAGAACGACAGCAGATCCATACGCCACATCCAGCTTCATATCTTCTCTTATATCTTTATGTCTGACTATTAAAGCTCCTGGAGCGTTGGAGGAGGCCGAGAGACTGAGCCAGACACAAGGGAATTTCCTACAGAGTCTCTCTCACACACACTCCATCACACACACACTTTCGGTTCTTTCTTCTGTTAAACCACAAATCTAAATATTAACTCATATGGGGAAAACCCCAAATACTCTGTTCAGACCGGACTAGTTTCTCGAAACTCGTGTTTCCCTGGTATGTGGTGCTGGTATCTTTTCGGGTTTAAGACTGCCGTGGACAGCTGACTGCTAAAGTTGAGTTATCCTAATTTTGCGCCATGGCAGTGACAGAAATTACATTTTCCAATAAGTTTGAATTGATTTTTACCTTTAATGTGCATTTTTACCTTTATTGGGGCAATAATTTTAGCATATGCATCATTTACTGTCAAATTATTACATTTAATCGTATTAGAATAATAAGACCCTACAGGGCTGTTACCAATGAAATATACAACGCATTCTCATCCCAAAGCGCCATATACAACGCTTTTGCAAAAGCGTAAATATCCAACGCACATGGCACCCTTTAACGTCTAATGAGACGCTTCGGTTATGGTTAAGTTTAGGTATGGTGTAGGGTAAGGGTTAGACCACTAGGGGGCGCCTTCTGCCCAAATATATCTGCGTCTCATTTCACGTTAAAGGGTGCTATGTGCGTTGGATATTTACGCTTTTGCAAAAGCGTCCTATATGGCGCTTTGGGATGAGAACGGGCTCAAATATAATCAGTATCAACAAAATCAATCTTTGCAAACACAGAAGCTGATGTTTTGATGTTTTAAAATAATGTTTTAAAAATAAAACACTGATAATACTTATGAAATTATTTTAAAATGGAAAAGATATTTAAGTATGAAAGAAACTAAAATTACCAGTAGGTGGCACTGTTCACTTCAAGTCACTTCACCTGATTCATTCGAACGAAGCATTTGACTTTCTTAATGAGTGAGTCATTGAATCATTCATTAAACCATTTGTTTAAATGGACTGATTCACATTTACGTTTATGCATTTAGCAGATGCTTGTATCCAAAGCGACTTGCATTGCATTACAAGGTACACTTTCCCTGAATCTAACCCATGACCTTGGTGTTGCAAGCACCAATGCTCGACTGTTTGAGCATCAGGAAAGCCTAACTAACTAGGAAATAACTAAATCACAGCAGCAATCGTCGTTTAATGAGTGTTGCCGCCAATCATGATCTTTCTAGTGGTAAATACAACTTGAGATGGTGAATTGATCCTGTCCGAATCTGCCATGTCTGTGTTAGCAAAACCTCCAGAGCAAATTACCAGCAAACTCAAAAGTCCTCAGAGAAATCAAATCCCATCTGAATGCAAATGTCTGATGCAGTATTACATTGAAACATTTTTCTACCTTTATCTAAGCAACCGCTTGCCCACCAATCTAGCAAATTAGCAGCTAACTGAAGTTTCTGTGGCACAATAGAGTTACTAGCATTTTAATTAGTTAGCAAGAGTCTGGAGCTCTCGAGACCTAGACAAAGGTCAAGCAATCCATCACAGTGAGGACAAAGAAACACATTTGCCAATAGCAGATTCTCAATTTCACGACTTCATCAAACCAAAACATCAGCACAAATGTCCCCGAGGAGGCGTTTAAAAGTGAGCGTCTGATCAAAATTACACTTTTTCCCTGAGGTTTGTCCACCCCTCCTCCTCCATCCACACTTACTCTCTGTTTACTGTCTAGATGCTGATTGGAGCCCTTGGCTATGACAAAGATGATGTATTACAAGTGATACTCATTGGTCAAACTTTGGACGTCAGTTTAGCCCAATTTATTCACCGCTCGTTGTCAGGCTGAAGCTCTGCGGTTCAGGTGGTTTGGATGAGCTGGTCAATGTCAATCTGTTGAAATGAGATGAGAGTGTTGCATAGCATTTCTGATCAGAATCTCATCACACATGACAGCGTATTCACAGTTAGCAACTACAGCTTAAGCTGAAGTCAAAAGAGTCTGTGATAGTCTGGTCACGAGATTGTTGCTTTAATATAAGAGATTGTATACTTGTTTCATCACGCTGATCACGTAAAAAATGTAATAGCACACATTTCTGAATGATTTGAGGAATCAATATGTGCAACATTTTTATGTTTAATATACCCAAATGTGATAAGATTCAATCGACAAGCATTTTGTATGTCCACACCAGACGCGACATGAATACAAGACACACTGCACTCACAACTAAATCGATCCAAAAATCACAGCCAATCAGAGGAGTTTGTGGGTGGAGTCTATCTGTAAGCTCACTGCATTTACAACTAAATCAATCCAAAAATCACAACCAATCAGAAGAGCTCAAAATCACAAAAAATGGTTAGGACATGGTGTAAGACATAGAGTAAATGAGCAATTTTAACAGTTTCTCATTCATCTGTACCCGTCTTATTATTGATGCAGTGTGAATGGCTCAAATGCACTTAAAGGGGTGATGAAGTGAGAAATCAAATTTTCCTTGAGCTTTTGACATCTAAGAGGTTATCATATTATCAGGGGCGGAGTGGGACCAAAAAATCTACCGGGAAATTTCGTAGACCACCGGCCCTCGTCGCCGGCACGATTTTAATAGCCGATAGCATTTACAGTTTTACTGATGTAAAAGGAACTTTGTTGTACTAGTATGCTGGAGTAAAGTTCATAAATGGTCATTCTTTCCCATAGGAATTTCTAAAACTATGTTGGGAGGACTCTGCCTCTAGGGGGGTTCGGGGGCATGCTCCCCCGCAAGAAAATTTTGGACATTTTAAGGTTAAATGCATCAATCTCGTGCTCTCTGAGAGATCGAAATTAAGAGCTTCAACCCATGAACTGCTCGTTGAACAAAGAAAAAACATTAATTTGTACCAGGACAATAAAGAGGGCTCAAACATCTTTTTAGTTATGAGAGTCTCAGTCTGTATTACATTATCAATGGTGTTTTAGGATGCCAAACAATTATTATAATAATGTAATAATGATTTATAATTATTCCCATGACGTACTGTAAAATCCATTTATAGCCTTAATGTACTATGTAAATGAAAATGAGTATTTCAAAAGTATATTTTAACCTACATTACACTATAATATAGGAAAGTTAAAATACTTTTGTCCTAATTTCTTCACTTGCAATTAATAAACCCTGGAGGTTTTATTTAGGAGAAAACACCAGCAGCCTGATGATGATCGTGTCAGCAAAGTAATCACGCAGCACAAACAGGATGCTATTCTAATGTCAGTTATTATAATGGCGCAACGCCATATCAAGGTTTCAATTTTAGTTCGTTGGCAAAATATAACGCTAGAGACCTTAATGTTTGGTTTTACATTTTACATCTTTACATATCTGTGTTGGGAAAAGGGAGAAGAGAGAGTTCGGCAAGGCGGATTCGAACTCGCGTTCAGCGCATCAAAAAACTGCTTTGCAGTACTTCACGCCCTACGACCTACGCCACTGAGGCTGTTTCATGACGTGTGTCGTTGTGCTGTAAAGACAGGCACTTAGTGCAAATATATGCTCCGTTATAGAAAATGTAAAAAAAAAAAATGTTTTCTTCCCTTAGCTTGGGCCATGGCGAACTTCTAATAAATACATTTTATCAGACCGGGCCGGCCCTCGCGGCCTCGAAACACTACCGGCCCACCGGGAAAACTCCCGACTCTCCCGATTGCCACTCCGCTACTGCATATTATAAGAATATCCTGTAAGTTTCAGAACTGAAAACGTCCTTGTTGGTCCAATAAAAGCTTTTATTGACACCAGCCTCTGAAAACGACTCATTTTTAAAAGTGGGGAACTATGACGTCAAAGAGGTTAAAACACCACCCCCGCAGAAGAAGATCAACTCCTACTTCAATACGGCCGGTTTAGCCCTGCCCACCGATTCACGCATTACACGCATAGCTAAACATAGCTAACCTAGGCCGAGCTACCGAGCAATATTGTGCAGTGCCTGGTTGAGGAAGACAGTCGCTGCATATGCTTCCTCTGGATTCCAATAGGACTGCATGGATAAACTTTATTTTTAATGATGTTCCAGCTGATGAGGGTAAAACTTCTGTTCGCTTAATTTCACTGAGGATTGTTTTGTAAACAAGACTGGATTTGCAGACCGATTAGGAGTAAAGAACAGTGCTGTGCTGCCTGGATCTGACAGGAATTGTGCAACACACAGACTCTGGGTCGAACATGTATGGGCGAATCATTCCGGTTGCCATTTTTCAACATTGGGCGTTTTCAAAACAGTTTTCCCCACGTACACAAACTCATTATAATATACAAAACTGTTATCCACTCACAGCAGTGGGCGTTTACTTCCAAGTCTTCAGTGCGAAAAACCAATAAAATCCGTGCGTTTCTGAGTTGGTCTCAAAGCTAGGGTAGAAAATAGCTTATTAGTTATTCATTTTTTATGTTTTTGAATGCAAAAACCAAGCGAATGTCATAAGTTCACCTCAAAAAACAATATAATAAAATTTAAAAAGCCAGTTCATGACCCCTTTAATAAACCACTGTTAACGACTCACACTGCTTGATTTGTCTTAATGGTTTGACGCTAACAGTGTCTTGATTAGTGCAAGGATTATGTTTGCTAGAGTTCTGGAGCTCATTGACCATCTGCTTTATGAGGGTTTTTAATCCTGTGGGTGATCACATTGATTTGTGAAAATGTCCGTATCGGAGCCGGCAGACGAAGGTTAATAATGAATCTGAGGAACCTCTTATTAAAGCTCCTATTAAAGCAACAGAAAGAGAGGGCTATTCTGCAGTCTCTAACATGGCTTGTTTTAAAATTTCCAATCCAACATCCTCCAACATCAAGATCTCCTGCATTCCCACACACAGTACTGTATATATAAACGCTCACATTCTGCAGGATTTCTAACCCAGAAACACACACACAGCTCGAGTCCCTGGAGGAATCACCCTTTAAAACAACCTCTGAATGAAGCACCTTACCCGATTTTGTGGCTCGGTTAACAAGCTGTCACACGCATGCACACGCACACACACAATCACTCTGCTAGATGTCACTGCACTTGTAGCATTCGGGTGGATATTATTTATTTAAGAGACTTTATTTAATACATACTTTATTTTATAATGGTTAGTTGAAAAAATACGTATGCACACACACACACAGTCACACTCACTCCCACACTCCCTCACTCACACTCACTCCCTCTCTCTCACTCACTCACTCACTCACTCACTCACACACTTAGTTACACACACACACACACACACACACACACTTGCTTATTTAAGATTGTTTGTTTATCAAATGTAGTATACTGTTGATTTCGGACACATTAATGACGATATTCTCCATATACGAGAATAATAGTGATCAAGTGGCAAGTAACAAGTGGAAAAAGTCCCATCAGAAGAAGAGCTCCACACAAGCCATGGAATCACATCTCTCTAGCGATTACATGACTCTCAGCGATTAGTGAAGCCAGCGGCCGCTTCTATCTCTGCTCACCGGCTCTTCTGATCCTGCGATTATACACGAGTGAAGCTGCGAATTTCTTATTACAGCGAGATGGACCGCAGGTGTGAAGAGGCTGCAGTGCTTTTCACCTGGACCTTCAGTTTCTCAAACCACACAGCAATTACCAGCACAACAGCAGGGCTTAGGAGAACACACACACACACACACACACAAGCTAAAAACGAGCTGAGAGGATACAGTAATTGAAGTTTAGTCTTGGCAGGTGTGTATGTTTGGATGACCTGTGTGTGTGTGTGTGTGTGTGTGTGTGTGTGTGTGTGTGTGTGTGTGTGTGTGTGTGTGCTTACCCTCTGAGCCAGCTGTGTTGTTGTTGTTGTATCCTCCACAAAGGTGAGCGATTTCTTTCATAACTCAGCATGTTGCCATAGACACGGCTGTTTGCTGTTCTGCACCTGCAGGAGAAGTTTTGCTCGTAAATCAGGGACATTTTCCTGGCTTAAGGCAAATGCAAATATTTGGAAAGAATTTTTTTTACCTCCTTTCGTTTTTTAAATAAATGAAAAAAGAAAAGAAAAATAAATTATTTCCCCAAATACTCCATCTCTCCCTGTCTCTCTCTCTCTCTCTCTCTCTCTCTCTCTCTCTCTCTCTCTCTCTCTCTCACTCACACACACACACACACACACACACACAGACACGCACACAGCTTACCTAATTTTCTATGAATTTTATATCAGTTAACGGTGGGATCTAATTCTATCCATTTCTTCTGCATTGATTTACTGAGATTCATAATAAAGTTGTCTCTTGAGCGGTGCCAAATCGATGAATCCCCATTAGATGCCGCTGTGATCACTGGAGACAGAAGATTGTCATTAGTTCTTGATGAAAAAGGACCTTGAAATTGGATTAGATGTTTCACAGGTTCACAGAGCTGAAGAGCAGAGAGAACACGTCTGAGACTCTGTCAGAAATATAGAGTAGGGTTTGCTTAAATGTGTCATTACCAAATAAACATCTAGTCTTAATATTTTTACATTTACATTTTTTTTTTTTACATTTTTACTCATTTAGCTGACGCTTTTATCCAAAGCAACTTACAATTGCTATGTATGTCAGGGGTTGCACGCCTCTGGAGCAACTAGGGATTAAGTGTCTTGCTCAGGGACACATTGGTGTCTCACAGTGGATTCGAACCCGGGGTCTCTCACACCAAAGGGTCTTATCCACTGCGCCATCACCACCCTCTTTTTATTAGTAACAATCCATCCATCTAATCGTCCATCCATCTATCTATCTATCTATCTATCTATCTATCTATCTATCTATCTATCTATCTATCTATCTATCTATCTATCTATCTATCCACCATCATCCATCCATCTAATCATCACCATCCATCCATCTAATCATCATCCACCCATTCATCTAATAATCCATCATCTAATCATCATCCATCCATCTAATAATCCATCCATCCAATCATCATCCATCCGTCCTTCTAATCATCATCTATCCATCCCTCCATCCATCTAATCATCATCCATCCATCCATCCATCCATCTAATTATCATCATCATCATCATCATCATCATCATCATCCTTCTAATCATCATCCATCCATCCATCCATCCATCCAATCATCATCCATCCATCCTTCTAATCATCATCCATCCATTCATCTAATCAGCATACATCCATCCAATCATCATCCATCCATCAATTCATCCATCTAATCATCATCCATCCATCCATTCACCCATCCATCCATCCATCCATCCATCCATCATAATCCATACATACATCCATCCATCTAATCATCATTCATCTGCCTGTCTATCCATGCATCTATAAGTCACCTCAGATATTGTGAAAGCATCAACAGACAGATGTACGAGTCGGATCTACTACTGTCCGGTTCAGGTCGTGACTGTCATCAGTCAGACCTTGAAAATAAAGCCCTGGGTGGAACGGCCATTTGTCTGCACACATTGTAATTGGTGTTTTGGGCTTTTAAATCAGTGAGGTTTGCAGAAGCATGTGTTTTTGGGTGATTGAGTTAGGCGGCTGTGTAATTAAGGCTGATTGTGGCTGAAAAGCCGAGATGTGGTTTCATCCCTGTGTTTAGTGTTGATTTGATTATGGAAATGAGGCAGTCTTGCACTTGGCGCAGTGTGTGATGTGGTGAAAGAATTAACTGATAATATGATCCAAGTTTTAAGAAATCGGTTTCTGTTTCTCAAAGATAGCTTGTCAGACTCATTCCTCCATCACGTATTTGTAAAACTTAATACATGTCGTTTCAAGGTCCTATGCTTTAAGAGTTGTACATTGTGTTGTGTTGAATTGAAGCTCATTAATATTCATCGAAATATTGTTATATCCCCAATAAGTGACCTGAGTATAATGTTAATGAAACCGAATCCAGTTGCACTCTATGTTATTGTTTCCAGCACTAGAAATCGGTGTTTCCAGGACTCAGAATGGCATTAATTTAATAAAGAGGAACCACACAACAGCCAACTTTCCACATAAATATATATTAGAAATGAAATCAACATGGAAGTGAAAGAAGTAGACGTGATGGGATGATTACGTCCTCTCAGTTGTTGTTGTAAAGTGATGACTTCCTGTATTAGCTTCTTCCTGTCTCGATTCCTGCTACATCAGAAACTGAGAGTCTAAACTTAAAATTCATCTTGTGCTGCACATGCAGATATGGGTGAGGGTTATAAACTATAATCTGCAATGTGAGGAATACAAAAATTGGTTTGTTTAAAATCCTTCTGTCATAGATACAGTCAAACCGAGGTTTATTCAGACACCTTTAACATATCTCACATTATCACAGTTTATTTACTATAGTTTAGAAAATGGTAATAAATATATAATAACAGAAACTCAGATCAGGGGATATTTGACTGTTTTTTTCCGTCCTTCTGTTAGACACATGATGGCGCAGTGGATAAGACACATGCCTTTGGTGTGAGAGACCCGGGTTCAAATCCACTGAGAGACACCAATGTGTCCCTGAGCAAGACACTTAACCCCTAGTTGCTCCAGAGGCGTGCGACCTCTGACACATACAGCAATTGTAAGTCACTTTGGATAAAACTGGTTTTACTAAAATCAGTCAGCTAAATGAATAAATTTATCTACACAATTAGATAATACCAGTTTAGCTCAATGGCCAATCAATGCTTCGTGTTGTTCAGTGTTTGTGTAAAAAGAGCATTGGCAATTACAGAAAACACACTGAAGAAAACATTATCAGCTCATGGAGAATATTTAGGTATAATATGTCACAGTTGTAGTGTCCTGCACACACAAAAAAAAATATCAGAAATGATATCTGGGGTCTGAATAATTATTGGTTTGTCTGTATACTGTAACCATAAATAAAATATGAAACTACCCAACTAACAGGAAGCATCCACAGAACTTTGGCTATTAATATTAATAAAATATGTCTTTATATTTGTTTGAAATGTTTGAATGTTTGAAGAATGATAAAAACGGAACGTTCAAAAGAAGAAATTTTTTTTTTTTATATATATATATAAAATCGTGAACTGGACGTTTGGAACGTTCAGAGAACAATCAGAAATATTTTAGAAAAAAATTCTTATTTTTTATTTATTTGTTATTAACAAGGTAAAAATGGTTTGAAAGACTTGAAAAGCACTGTATTCCCAAAGCACTGACATCATATAAATGTGATTTAAAGTAGCAGTTCAGAAGCTGAATGCTGTAAAGCAAGCCTGGCTGCGCCCTCCTACGCACTTCCGCTCAATTTCATTTTCCTTCAGTACTATGTCTGGGACTGCTGTATATCCTTAGGTCCAGAAATCAATTTTTTGTAGGACCAATCAGCGAATAGAGGGAGTTGTTGAGAACGATGACGTTGATAGTGCGTCAGTTTGAGTTCAGTAATGGCAGCGGAGAAAGGCATGAGAAAAGTTATTCGGTCCGTTGTTGGAAAAGAAACGGCCGAATATACAGAATTTAAAGCCGGATTGATGTTGTCTCACCTCTTTTTGCACAACGGTGGACCAAGTGAAGGAGGCAGATAGGTTGGAAGTTTGTACTGGGCAGCTTGGTGTGCACGATGACCGTGACATTTTGGGCGGACATTTTAGCCTGGTGTTCGTGGTGTTCGGAAGCCCCGAGTTCTGGCTGCTAAACTATTGTTGAAGATCCGCTCAGGAGTCATGTCAGTAGCTCATATTCCCAACAGTAAATTTACTGATTCTTGTGATGAATAGAACATTTTGAGCCACTTGTGTACTCATGCAGGAGGTTGGTGTGTCAGTTTTACATGTTGTAAATCATACAAATTGGTTGTATTTTTTTTTTTTAAATAATTGTCATAAATAAAAATAATATAAATATATGTAATATATAATATAAATAAAATGTACTAGAGTCTGGTTGAACCAGGCTACTGTAAAGCTGCATCTTCTCAAAAACGACATGACATCCAACAAACCGCAAATCACCTGCCAAAACAACACGCTGCCACTTCTGAAACACACATACACACACACCTGTGACTCCAGCAGAAGAGGCACCAAATTGCAAATTCATCAAACTTATTCATGCAAATCATGCAAATCACAGATCGCCATACAAATATATTTGCAAAAAGCCTCTGCAGCAAAGAGAGAATATAACGGTGTGCGTCGCCTCAACACTAAAACGAACGGAGGGGACACTCATCCCCCCTCTGCAAGCGCTCGTGTCTGTCCTCATTCGACTGATACTGTTTGAATCAATATTGATGGGCCGAATAGAGGTCTTCTCCTTCTGGGAAACCTCTACATCTGAAGGACATTGAAAATGATCTTGGCAAAGACTCGTGAACTTCCCCGATTTACCCACATACCATTATTGCTCAGAATGAGTCATAAATAATAAACGCTGAGAGAGAAACACATGTGAAGGGACAGTGGGTGTGGGGAGTGGACGCAGATAAGGAGGAGTTCACACAAAATAAAGCTTCTGGGAGGACTTTATCATGTTTGCATGAAGATCTGTGTGTGTGTGATTCTGTCTAATTCATAAATAGAAAGAGGAATAAAAGGTGTTGAAACACCTTCGCTGCTGCCATACACCGTTCAGAACCATTGTATCAGATCATAATCAGATGATGTATTGAGACTGTTTTCATGGGCAAGAAGAGTTTGAGATGATTCATAAACACTGATAACAGCATGTTTACATTCATAAATCAGTGCAGAAAGACATTCACAAAACAACTGCAGTATAGACTTACATTATACAGTTCACTGCAAAAACTCAAAATCTTGCCAAGTATATTTTTCTAATTTAGTCAAAATATCTCAGCTCACTTAATATAAGACAAAATTACCTAAAGACCAAGATTTAAGTAAGATACAGGAGCTTGTTTTTAGACAGTGCATCTTGAATATCTTGTTAAGTGAAACTGTCTTAAAAATATCTTGTTTTGAGTCATATCTCAGATGAAACAAGCTTTTTTGACATTTTGACAGTTTTTTAAGCTGCTGTGTTATTTGTAAAAGATGAATCGTCTTGTTTCAAGAAACAGACTTAACTTGAATTGAGACAAATCTGCTTCATTGAAAACTGCAGGCCAACATGCCCAACTCACAACAACTCACAATGACATGACAGCAAAAAAAACAAACAAACAAAAAAACTTAATTTATTTAAGTATAAACAACTTTACCAACATACAAATTTGTATGTATTCCTATTAAACTTATGCATATTAAAATCGTGGTTTTGACTCTATTGCATTCAATTGTCTTATCAATTAAATTTTCAGTCTCATTTATTAATAGTTTAACGTTACTCATAAATAATAACATTTCGTTCTGTTCGTGCCTTTTGCTGCAAACTCGCTTTGAAGCATTAGCCTACATGGTGTTTAACAATAATATACTTTAAAACCTTCCCATACGGAAAAGGTTTGCTAAAAACTCCTGTGATTTGTATATGTTCCAACAGAATATTGTAAGGGATATATGCAAAAACCACATATATAAATTGCATAATATTAATGTATTTTTAATCATATTATGTTATATGTGTCCTACAAACAACTAAAGCAATATAGATTTTCATGAAGTAAAAACAAAAAAATGCAAATTTAATATGAATTTCCAGCATGGACGTGTATAAACAGAGGACAAGATAAGAACCAGCATGAGGGAAGTACAGCCTACTGATTGATTTATTTACTGCACTGAGTCGAGGCCTATGCCTGTATCAGTCATGGTTACATACTGTATAATCTGCCTTAGATTAAAAACACAACATTTGAACTACACACACACAAGCGCACATTTTAATTACAAAATTATTTTATTAGAATGTGTTCTACAAGATGCAGTTCCATATTTCACATAGTTTTCATTTTATATCCTGCATCGATTTCATTTTCATTTGTGACAATTTCTCTAAACTTTATCACAGTACTACTATGGTACAACCTACAAACAAAACACTTTTTGTTTGTAACAAAAAGTTACTCACCTTAAACGAGTGTCGACTTGCGCCTGCCTTTTCGCGTGATTGTAAGGCCTTGCATTAAAAAAAACAACACACGACTATATTCTTAAAGATAATGGATATAACTAATTTGGATGATAAAATGTCCTCAGAACTGTGCACTGGTTGTTTATTGGCAGGTTATGGAGTCAGTTGCATTGTATGAGGAAAACACGCTCACACGGTCAAAATAGCAATTTGATTAGCCGGCAATTTTATCTGAAGCAACTACTGTTACACATCTGTTTGCTTTTGGACTTCCTTCTGTTAATTTTTTTCAGTTTCCCATCACTCAGTCTTCATTAGTTCATTCGGTTCGCCTGTGTGTCTGTTGTTTTTTTTTGTTAATAATTAGTCTAATTAGTAGCCTAATCAACAGAGTCTTGTGCTGGTGTCTGTCGTCGTTGATGTTGAGCTGGTGTTTCCTAGGCCACATTTACTGGGTATTTAGAGAAAATAATAGTTGACATTTACATCAACCTGCATAAATCAAGTGCCATCTGGGCTTTCACATGACGTGAAGCATTTTCATTTCTCCCAGTTTACACAGAAATCTCCACTTTGGCCAGAGTTTTTAAAAATAATCGTTTTCTGTGATAAAAACGGGGAAATGAGACTGTTTCCGCTTTTCTGTAACCAGACACCCAACTATAGGGACAGTCCCACTCGATCATAGGTTATCCACAGGGTTTCATACTTTTGAATTGACCCTTTGTGTGGAGCTTGATTGACAGGTGATCTGACCAATCATACTTTGCCATCCGCCATTTTGTCAGACAAAGCAGTCAGGAGAGACAGAAGATTAACATGGGGGGATTTTCACTTGAAAAGGGGAATTTACAGCCCGTTCTCATCCCAAGGCGTCATATACGATGCTTTTGCCAAAGCGTAGACATAAAACGCACATGGCACCCTTTAGCATCAATATGAGGCGCAGATATATATGGGCCAGAAGCCGCCTCCTAGTGGTCTAACCCTAACACTACCTGATGCCATGTGTGTTGGATGTCTACGTTTTGGCAAAAGCGTTGTATATGACGCCTTGGGATGAGAATGCAATGGAATATACTGACGCAACCCGGTCTCATCCCAAGACGTCATATAACTGACGTTTTGGGACGTCTTTTGGCCATACGTCAATATTCGCCTTTTTAGGGCCCCCTTAAACGTCGGTAGATGAGGTTATGGGATCCTAACTCTACCCCAGACCTAAACCTAACCCTAAACCTAACCCGTCACCTACCTGACGTTAAAGGTAAAGCGTCAGTTGTATGACGGCCTGGGATCGCCATCTACCGACGTTTAAGGGGGCCCTAAAAAGGCGGATATTGACGTATGGTCAAAAGACTTTAAAACGGTTAAACTACAGTTAAAACAACATTCATTCTTATGTTCATTCATGTTTATTTGATACTGTAAATAAACTAGAAGGAAGAGATGATCGGATCACAAGAAGCTTTAACTGATGCTCTACAGCGATCTGACACGAGTCACGACACATTAAAGAGCCATAAAACGTTATTTATTTTTTTAAATTCTTTTTAAAAAAATGACCAAATTTGAAAGGTGAGACTTTGTTTAATATGTTTAATATCAAAAGTAACCGAAAAGTAACCTGGTCTGTCCTGTCAATCAGCATGTTGTCATAGTGTCATAGTCTCCTCTCTGCTTCGCGATTTTTTTTTCACTGTGTGAGAACATGGTGACGGCATGAGAGCGGCGTAGCTTGTCGGACATAGCGACAGTAACTAAGAGGGGCAGGTCTTTGCGAACGGTCAATTGTATTGCACTGCGGCTTCAAAACAATCCGACCCCCACCTCCACGGTGACCACTAGTGGTCAGAACGTAAATGCAACAAAACCCAGGCCAAACATGCTTTAAAACACCTTTTACAAATCTATTGCAATTTTTTATTGCAATAAAAAAGTGTCTATATGTCATTTTATCAATTGTCTTGTTTTGTTTGTTTGCTCAGCTAAACAGGCCAATATACATTTACTTACTTTAAATATACTAATGTCTAATTAAACTGTCTACAACTGTATAAAAATGATCAGAGATCAGGTAAAACCCACAAACATTTGTTCACTGATTCTCAGTGACTCTCAGTGAACGATTTGTGAAACGTTTCGAAACAGTTATGATGAAATGAAGCCTTGTTTACCGAAATCACGTGATACACAATGATTCTTGAGAAAAGATGTGTAAAGGTTTCGAAGCTTCGAAGCTTCATGAAGCACTGTTTTCATCATCAACCATCAGCCTTTGCTTCTCCTTTTAGCTTACAGTAGATAAGGCTCTGGGCTTCTGCTTGACAAAAACAAAAGCCTCAGAGGAGCGTTTAATTGAAGTTATTAAGGCACAGCACGAGCTCTGGGGGTCTGCTGGAAATACACTCAACACTCGAAGTACAATCAGTACTAAAATACTCTTTGTCTAATCATAATTAGAGAAGTCTCAAGCACTGTACAATCCAGTTGTTTGTGACAGTGCTGGAGTCATATGAAACGGCTTACAAAATAGAAAGCATGTGATCTTTCGTGCCTCCAAGAGACCAAATCCATTAACACGAATGTCTAGGAATCGTTACTTGCCTTAAAGTCTGCCTTACAGAAATAAAACTGCCCCAAATAGCCTTATCAAGAAGATCAAATTACTCTTAAGCCTTGTTCACACTCCATCATTGTAAAATGTCGGGCTGAACTGTGCGGTTCACACAACACACGAATATGGACGTCAGACAGAAATTAGTGCTGCAAACTGTTTGCGCAATGATTTTCTCTGAGAAAGAAAAACATAAAAATAAGATGACCTCAACCCATGCCTTGCTCTGGGGTGCGTTTCCCATACAACGACGTAGTTCACTGCTTCACTACCATAGTACGATGCATCGTTGGAAAAATCAACTAGCTAGTCACGACTGTTTCCCGAAACCCACTGCCGCAAAGTATTGTTCAACCACTTTGGTTTCGCACGTGGTGGAGTAATAACTGCTTTTAATGAAACTGTTTGAGATCCAATTAACGCTAGATTTGTTTTATATAAATTACAGACATGTCATCTGAGAACTACTTCTAATTGTTCTCAGTTGTTTTGCTTTATTACCAGACTCAATATTTGGCTCGTTCTTACATAGTGGAGCGAGTTCGCACATGCGCACTTTTCAAACACGTTACTTCAAATCTCTTGACAAACTAAAAGACGTAAATTCCATTTGTAAGTATTCTAAATAAAAGACACCGGTTGTACTGAATGTCAGCTTGCTCATTATGCTCAAGATAACGATTTATTACCTACAAATGTGTTGCAATATAGAAACAATGCTTCTAACCATAGGTCGAGAGCTGTCGTTCAAACCACCCAACTTTGCGATGCTGTTTGCGAATGTTCGTTGGAACGATGGTTTCGGTAAACACTGAATCGTTGAACTATGCTGATAACGACGGAACTTGCGACCATAGTTGGCTAACGATGCTTTCGGGAAACGCACCCCTGATTGATTGTAGCTCATGACATCACTGAGGTTGAGTCGTGCGACAGCTCTAAATATCTATATATTTTTCTGGGCTCTGTGATGCATCTGCGAACGTCTTTGATGCGTTGTTGGCTCTTTCATAATAACAGATTGGTGAGCGTTCATCGCCCGCAATTTGCACGCGATAACACCCTGACCTGTTGGCAAGCTCAATGATATCCAAATCGGGCTTAAAATCCTGTAGTGTGAACTAGGCTTTAGTGTAACTATCAGTCTTCCGTCATAGTCGCAATGTTATCAAATCACGAGAACTACAGGTATTTTTTCTGGTTTTCCCATACAAATATCTGACCGTTCTTAAATCAAGATACATTCACTTTTGACACAACACCATTTTAAACTAAAAACGTTAAACTTTACACGGTTTGGCCGTTCATTTACACAACAATGCCTGAAAAAGCTAACGGTTTTAAAAGTGAACGTTTTTCAAAATGATCTCTGTATAAACGTTAAAATATGAATCTCTGAAGACGATGACGTCTTGCACATGTGTACAGTATTATGTGTTCAGTCTGTAGTGTTTCATTGCCATCTACTGACCTGGCAGCAGAATACAGTTGTATTCGCGACTCCGTGTGAATGGGGATTATGTTGACACTGAGTTGTCAGTACACGGACAACTAAACGTAAAAACGTCTCCGTTTTAAGCATATCATTGTCGTGTATACCTACCCTCAGTGAGGTTTTAATTAAGATGGTCAATGCTCAGAAAAAATAGGACAAAAACCACTGCATCTGCTGCTTTACAGTCTATAAAAAGTCAAAATCAATAAACATGCCTTCCACTCCACTTTATACTGTCTGTCCCACTTAATTTTTATCTCTGTGTCCAATCTCAACGGGTTCCCTTTTGTTGTCATCACAAACAACAAAAGTGGTAAAATATAGTCAATAAAGCCCCAGCAGGCTGATGTGGGAACAGTTCAGATAGATTTATAGACTGATACATCACACAAACTAACCACTAGATTTACGGTTTTGTTCCTTGTCTTTTAGCGTGGGACACCCACAAGGCCTTTGGCTATTTCCATCAGGCTCAGTAGAAGCTACATTTATGGGCCTAAATGAGTCCGTCAGGTGCCGTGAGCACGCAGCCAAAACATACCGCAGGAATGCTAAACACTGATTCAAAGAGTTCACGGTGGGTTTTGATGGGGAAGGAGAGAGAGACACACAGTTTGACCGGATGTCTTTCGGCATGCGCTCACAAATGCTCCAAATTCCTTGTGGGCACTTAATAGTCAACAACATGAACTCCACTGGACTTGCTCTGTAGCTCCTAAAACGTCTCGGTCGCTCCTTCACTGCAGGAGACTTTTTTTTTTTTCTCCTCAGAAACTCTTAATGTTAACCGCAGTGATCCAGACGTCTACAACATCTCTCTTTAGTGTGTGTCTGTGTGATGTTGCTGTTTAAAGAAGAGGAAGCTCCAGTTATTCTCTATATCAGTGTTTCTGAACTCCTGAGACGCCTCCATTGTAGTCTTGAGTTTCTTCCAGGAATGAACACGTCACAATATTCTTCATAATAATAATTCATACGCAGAATAAAGGGGCAGGGTCTGGTTGAGTTAGTTAGTAATGTGTTAAACTGGCGGTTATGGGAAGGGGCGGGACATTTCCCAAACACACTCGAAGCGATCGACCAATCACAACACATTCCTCATTATAATAATTCATACGCAGAATAAAGGGGCGGGGCCTGGTTGAGTTAGTTAGTAGTGTGTTAAACTGCCAGTTATGGGAAGGGGCAGGACGTTTCCCAAACACACTCGAAGCGCTCGACCAATCACAACACATTCCTCATTATAATAGTTCATATGCAGAATAAAGGGGCGGGGCCTGGTTGAGTTAGTTCGTAGTGTGTTAAACTGGCGGTTATGGGAAGGGGCGGGACATTTCCCAAACACACTCGAAGTGCTCGACTAATCACAACACACTGCTCCGCCTGACCAATCAGAGCACAGTGTGCTTTAAGAAGGAGGGGCTTCATAGAGACAGGAAGTAAACAGAGAGTTACTGACAGACTGGGAAGAGAGGACCCGCAATGGAGAATATGAGAAAAATAATCAACATTCCTGTTTTAGTAGAGACTGAAAACAACATCAAGAGTTTGTGCATAATAGTTTCTTTTAACTGTACTTAGTCATGTCGAAAAAAACTAGGCCTTATTTAATATAGAGATTACTGGGAAGCCCATTTGTTTTTACACGTGCCTTGCTTCAAATAGTGCTTCGCTCACATACAGTAAAGTCAATAGTCTCACTGCTTGTGGCCTTGCCTTTTATACAGTACAGTAATGGCTGAATAGACAAATGACAGTGATTATCTGGGGCTTGGCTGGGGTTTTGGCTTCCCACTATATAATTATACCTCAGCTCAACTTGTTTTTTCACATTCTACTGGCACTGGATGGTAGACGGGAAAACGGTGGCCAACGAAAACGTCCACCGTCTAATTCAGGGGCAATCCGAGCCGCTAATGTCAGCTTCTATGCTGGGACTTTTCAGAGACGATTTTTCTTGACGTCTCAAGTGTGTATGTATATATATTTTCCTCTCTTTGTCCGTGTGTGACGGACTCAGAAATCCCAACCACAATGACACGGCAGGCCTAAAGGAGGCTGAAGTCATTGCAATGAGGGATCTGTGAATGATTGGATACTTTTCTCATTACTCACTCGGGAAAGAAAGCACTCAGACGTGGCTGTCCAAAGAATCAGACGTGCACAGACGTCGGTTTGCTTAGTAAAAGGATATTTGCACAGCAGAATTTGTACACCTGTTGAAATGGAAGGTGTGTCTGAATATGCAGGTTTCATCAAGCTTACAGCAACAGCACTGTGATTAAAGGCTAATCCAGCTGTTATCATCATTCCCCGGGCCCTTCCTACTAAGTGCACTGAGTAGTGTTGACAGTGTATGATGACCCTTGTTACACCACAACCTCTTTTCACACTATGTCATTTGTACTCATGTTTATGTCGTTTCATTTTATTTTTGTTGTATGTAATTGTGTGCCTTTTTTTCTGTACAGCACTTTGGGTGTTTAAAAGTGCTTAACAAATAAAGTTGGATTGGATTTAATCTGTCAAATAAAACCATCTTTATAAACACAAAATGAAAAGGCCACACCATGCA
Source organism: Pimephales promelas (assembly GCF_988280905.1). Taxonomy (NCBI): domain Eukaryota; kingdom Metazoa; phylum Chordata; class Actinopteri; order Cypriniformes; family Leuciscidae; genus Pimephales; species Pimephales promelas. Next base: position 18,437,065 of record NC_142786.1, on the reverse strand, counting down.
TCCGAATGCGTCTGAAAGTTCACCAACAGTTTACAAATCCAGTTGTCATGATTTGGTCTTGTCTTGGTCACGTTCACGTCATTGTCACGTGACTCCTTGTTAGTCATGTGATCCTGCCATGTGTCATGTTGTCATTGGTTCATTGTTCACAAGTGTCCCTTTCTTGTGTGTATTTAAGCCCTAATGTTTGGCTGTGTTCGACATCGCCTGCGGCTGGATGCAACCGATCGGCGAGAACAGCCGCGTGCAGGCGGGGAGGAGCTGCAAACGGAGACGTGAAGTCGGACAATTTCTGGTTCCCGTAGTGACCGCTCACGTGGTGCTTGCATGCTTATACCACAGCTGAAGTGAAATAAATGCCAAATAAACAGATATTTCAGATTTCAGACACATTTTCATTCAATACTCAGTCCCTCCAGGATTTCACGATTTTTTTTTGTGATTTTTGCGATCAAAATGACTGATTTTGTGGTGGTAATTTCCAAAAATTTGTGAAAAAATTTGCGATTTATATATAACATTTACCATAATAGTATTCATTCCTTCCAGAAAAACGCTGAGTTTTTTTGTGATTGTTGCGGGCAAAAATTGATTGATTACGTGGCCCATTTTCTTTAAAAATGCGATGGAATATGCAAGATATTTATGCAATTTTATGCGATGAAAGGGTTTGATGAAAAAGAGAAAAAAAGTGGTTCCCCAACATCCTTTTCTCACTAGGCTAATGTAAGAGTCATTTCTTATTACTTCCTTTGATAAGCAAGCATACTACATCATAGAAAGTGCTGGAAATATTTAATTTCTCATCTTGTTTTATTTCAGACTGCAACAAGTGTAAATAAGGTGTGGCCCCTTTAAGAGCTGTGCGCTCCCTGTTGAACTCTCTGCAGTGTTATATGTGCGCCTCGAACACCCCATGTGTGCGGGTAATTTCTTTTTGAAGCTACTTCTTTTATCTTATGTTGTTTATTAAGTAACGATGTGACGGTAGAACGTGTGACAGACAGTTACAAGTTCGATTTGTGAGATGTCAATCGCCTCCGTGAGTCTGTCTGGCGTCGCGTAATTGACCCTTCGCTAAGCCCCGCCCTCCCTAGTTACTGTTGCTACGCCTGTCAAGCTTTCGCGGCTGGCCCATCTATTATAGTGTGGATGCACCCGGTGTCAGACATTCCCAATGAGATAATTAGTAATTTTCGGCGAACAAGTGAAATATCTGAGAGAGCAAGACAAAAGGGACTACAGTATGCATTCGAGGGATATATTCACGACATTATATGCAACCGATTAGAGAATAATTTCTTAAAAATTGAAGTTAAAGCCTAACGTTATAGTCCCAGCGCAAGCAGCAGCGCCTCATACGCTGACCGTTCAAATGGGGAAACACAAATTGAGGAACAGCTATGTTCACCCAGACAGCAAACTGACATTGAATCAACGTGGAAACGACGTCTCTCATGACATTGAAACAACGTTGATTTTGCTCATCGAATTAACGTTGAACCATTGAAATGAAAATCGAAAATTGGTTTGCTTTCATAACGTTGAAACAACGCGTTGATTTCAAGTTGATTTTCCGTTAGTTTTGAAAGAATGACACGTCTGACGTTGGTTCAACGTTAATTCGATGATCAACGTTGATGTCAGATCAACGTTGTTTCGATGTCATATTTTCACGTTGATTCAATGTCAGTTTGCTATTTGGGCATGAACAGCAGGATATGTGAAAATAATCCTAATAATTATAAATCAAACAGCTTATCAATAAATCTTGTGGAATAACACTAATACCGGGAGAGCCGCGATCGGATTGGGTTAAGTTAAGGGGTAACGTTAGTAGGACGTCGATTAACAAAATGCTGAAATATATTTTAAAGTATGTCAGTGAGCCTTTGTCTTGTCTCTTTAATCGTCTTATTTTACGTTATATCATTATGACCAAAGAACCGTCAATATTTCCAAGCAATAGGTGTTTTTGTTAAGCATGTCGACATTTACCACAATGGGTCTCGCACATAGATGCTAGTTCACGCCAATCATTTCTCCCCTTGGCTTTTAGATTTTCTGGAAGGAAAACAATTCCTCTCCCCCGTCCAAACTTTTAGTATACCGGTATCAGATTTGCACAATCCATACGCACAATGCTTCAGCATGTTTCCCTCGTTCGAAAGCTTGCCAGACCTCCCGCGCATAGTTACGGTTGCTAAGACATGATTGGCCAGTGGCGGTTTTCGGGCGTGGCTTAGCGAAGGGTCAATTGCGTCACTTCATAACGTTCCCATGGAAACAGGGGGAAATGGCTGCTCTTGTGTGAAGCAAACTGTTAAGATACATGTGACTTTTTTTGCAACGAAAATGCGAGGATTATGAAATTACGCAAACCCCGCATATTTTGCACGGAAATCGGCAATTTATGCAGCGAAAGTGCGGCGTATTTGAAAAAAAGGCCCCCCCGCATAAATATGCGGACTTTGGCTGATTCTGCATTGCATTCAGCGATCGCATAATAGCGTTTTTCTGGAGGGACTGAATACTATACAGGTTCATACAGCACCTGTTTGAACTAGAATAAAGTTCAAAATAAGCCTATAATCAATGACGTGGAATCAACGTTTTTTAATCAGTTTTATTTTGATAAACATGACACAATATAACATTGCGACTACATGAAAAGACTATTTACTGTTATAAAAAAAATGATTTGTGAGCTTTAGTGGAACTAAATGTGTGAGAATAAACACGAAACGCACGTGATCGTTGTCATGCGGTGAATCCGGCGAATCGTGGAACAGCTGTGACATCATCAGAGCTCGTGCAGCCGCTCTTGAGAAGCTGCGCTGGCTGAGTCCTCCGGCTACTCTCGTATCGCTCTCGCGGTACTTTGATGGCATATGTCACAGTCACGTGGAGTCAGCGCTGCATCAAGTCAGACAAAATTTCTAACCGGCATGCACTGTTTCAAGTCAGCCGCCGATCGGTCTGCGCAGAGCTGCATGAAGTCGAACAAGCCTTTTGTCATGTGTCTTTGTCAAGTAACAGACTGATCTCATGAAGTAGCATGTGTATGCCACGCCAATTCGTATTTCCATTTTTGGCGTGCTATCAAGACGCATAATCGACTTTCAGCGTGTTTATGAACGCCGTTGACTTAACGTTATATAAATATATGACTTACCTCAACCCCGTCCCTAAACCTAACCGTCACTGGGGTTAATGGCATTTATGACTGTTCCCTTACCATCCTAGGTAAAAAAAAGATATGACTTACCTCAACCCCATCCCTAAACTTAACCGTCACTGGGGTTAATGGCATTTATGACTGGAGATTTGACTGCGTGTACAGACACGCGGAATGACGCGGACGTTAATGGCGTGGACATACACGCGGATACACGCGGATAGCTCAAAATGCGTAGAGATAACACGCCACCTGACTCGAAAGTGGCGTGTATGTTTACGCAAAAGTCATGATGTCATGTTGCAAGTAACCAGTTTGTGAACTGTAACCACTGAGTCAGTTAAAGTTAGAGTTCTTTTTATGTTTGATCTTGGATTTTGTCATGTGTGAATAAACTGCACTTGGTTCTCTTCAAAGTTGCCTTCAGTGGATCCTTTTACACCATGTTTACGCGGGAGATAATAACTGAAAAACATCTTCACTTATAAAATTTCTGCCCCGGTTCTGAGTTGGTGATTGCTGTTTTGGTCACTCATTATCCTCCTCATTATCTCATCTACTTAAGTTCAGTTCTGTTTGTGTTTCATTGCCGGGTATCGTCTTTGTTACAGGTGTGTATAGCTCTCTCTGTTCAGATTTATTAAAGACTGCATTCTCTCTTCATCATCATGTTCGAGTTTGATCATCTACACAACATTGTGGCAGTTTCAGCATCTGAGTCGTTTGTCCCGTATTTCCAGCTGTTTAGAATCGGAGCTGATGAATAGGACCGGGTCGGATAATTTGTTTTTTCGTTTTTGACTTCAGATTTGTTTATGTTCATGAGAAGGGTTCAATATGTGATAAATGAGCGGTTTCTTCGTTTTTCCGTTTAGAAGTCAAAAACAAATTTATACAGTATAAAAAGTCACTATAAAAAGTACTATAAAAAGTTAGTGGTGTGAAATGTTGGAATGGTCTGTGCACAGAACTAAAGCAATGTCCAAATATATTCCAGTTAAATAAAAAGGTACAAAGCAATGGTTTTCAAAAAATATATAAAAGAAAATGAGGCCCATAAACAGCTGCAATGTTCATTGACGTATGTGTATGATGTGTGTACTTTTTATATATAAGTATAAGATAAATGTGATAAATTTAAATAAAATAAAAATATGTGGTAAATAAAATAATATAAGGTAACACTTTATTTCATTCTAGACATTCTACTAACTATAAGTGCATTTTCCAACTACTGTACATGACCACGAACCCTCAGTAAAGTATTAGTAGACTGGTAGGTTAGGGTTAGGGTTCGGGTTCGGGTTCGGGTAGGAGAATAAGTTGACATGTAGTTACTGATAATCAGTAGAATGTCTAAAGTGGACTGTCGAAATAAAGTATTACCTAATATAATTATTTACTAAGTATGGATATGGGGATTAAATTAGTGTATACTGTATTTCTTCCTACTCCCTTTCATACATGTTTATGTTGCTAAATATTACTAATTATTAACTGAAAGTTTTGCTTATTCAACTTATTAGTCCTTTTTTCTGATGTTTTGTTTGGTTTATTTTTTGATATGATGAAAATAAAATTTCTTCATTCATTTCTTCATTCAAATTATGCAAAGGTACATGGACCGAACAGAAGCCGGGTCGATTCTTTTCAATGGATCGGTCAAACAAATGACCCAAACACTTGGCATCCGGTTCACGATTCACTCTGAATGGGATAATAATACAGACTGAGTCTTTTGTACAGGCGTCTCACTGAAGCAAAACATAAATACATGTGAACAATTCATATTTTTATATGCAGCTTATATACAGGTGAGCAGATATGGAAGCTTGTTTCTGCCACTTAATAATGGTAAATGCATTACTTTTGCATTACTGCATTACATTAATACTTAATACACAAGTAATTGCGACTTTTTATGTCACAATACTGACTTTTTTCTCACAATTGTGAGTTTACATCTCACAATTCTGACTTTATTTCTCAGAATTGCGAGATATAAAGTCAGAATTTTGTGATATAAAGTCAGAAATGCATGATATAAAGTCAAAATTGCGTGTTGTAAAGATATAAACTATTCTGAGGGGAAAATTTATCTTAGAATTGGCCTGATAACTCACAATTGAGAGTTTATCTCACAATTCTGAGATAATTGTGACTTTTTATCTCACAATTGTGGAGTCGCAATTTTGAGAAATAAAGTCGCAATTGCAAGATATAAAGTGGCAATTCTGAGAAATAGTCGCAATTTCGAGATATCGCAATTATGTGTTATAAAGTCAGAATTGCGAGATATAAACTCGCAACTGTGAGAAAAAAAGTCAGAATTGTGAGATAAAAAGTCTCAATTGTGACTTTGTTTCTTAGAATTGTGACTTTATATCTTGCAATTGCGACTTTATTTCTCAGAATTGCGACTTAATTTCTCGGAATTGCGACTTTATATCTTGCAATTGCGACTATTTCTCAGAATTGCCACTTTATATCTCGCAATTGCGACTTTATTTCTCAAAATTCTGACTTCATATTTCACAATTGTGAGATAAAAAGTCACAATTATTTTTCTTCTTTTTTTTTATTCAGTGGCGGAAACAAGCTTCCATAGAACCCAGTGTAAATGCAAAACGTTTATGCATAGACATTCAGAGCATTGCGTTCATATTCTGGGCTCATTTGCTCGTCTGTATATAATACGCATCATCAATAATGTGAAACTGAATTTGGTCTTTTAATATCTGTGTTTATGTTTATTCTGTTTTTCACGTAGAGAGTCCTGCAGTTTTTGAAAACTGAAATACTGCAGGATCACAAACTTGTATTTTGTTTTTTTGTCTTTTGAGATTGAAAATGGACTGGCCTGTAATGTACGTATAGTTCTATGGATGTTCGTGACGGGAAAAGATGAGGAAGTTGATATTTACCTACAATCTTGTTGAAACCTAACCGGAGACCTCACTATCGGCTGTCTGCGATAAACAATGTGAATTAATCTGAAGGATATTTCAGGGAAATACATTTTCCAACAAGGAGATTGAAAACACTAACAGTGTGTGAACACTCTTTAAAGCACCATGGTACAACCACCACGACTTTACAAATGCATAGGTTTATATATGTTCTATATATAAAGTTTGTGATATTTAGCTACTTGCGAAATGAGTTTGGTAATTCTGTTGAAATGACTTCTTGAGTAATTTGTCGTGCATAAACAATATATCAGAATGGAGTACGCAGGAATATTGCTCCTCTGTTTTCGCGTCCCGGCATTACATCAATGCTGTTTTTCTTCTGTTTTTCTTTCTTCTTTTTCTTCTGAAATAATCACACGCATTTCCTAGTTAATATGCCAATAAGAATGTCATCTGCATTTTACCACTTTTAAATCTTAATATTTTCCCTGTGTAGAAATTGCACAACAACTGGAACTGTAAGATCGTTCTTCATGCACCAATTGAAAAGTAATAAGTAATGAAAATAAAAAGATGAATCATTTGTAAGAGTGAGAACACTTCCAGTTCGAGAAAGAAAGGGATGAGAGTCTGGATCTTCTGTCTAAAGTCTTGAAACACATGAGAGGGAATTGATTTGTTTGTTGCTGGTGTTTGACCCATTCCCGTCTGGCTCTTTGTTTCCTCATACGTCTGCTTCTTACGGGACATTAGTCTTGTTCAGGGGGATTTGCTCACTTATCTGACTGATCTAGCACATCTCATCCATCTTTTGTTAGGAGAAATGATTTGGCAAAAAACTCAGAATGGCCCTTGGAAAAGAAAAATAATATAATTGACAAATGAATGGTGCAGTGTGGTTTCGATTAGCTTTTTCCCAGCTAACTGTGAATTCACGGCAAGCTTCTGGATGGATTGGTTGAGGGAACCGGAGGTCGGTTCTGATGCTCGGGTGAAATTGCTCTTAAAAGGCAGGGTTGCTATTTGCGAGCATTTCTTTGGATTTGGATTCGGATTCGAAAAGCATTGGCCTTGTGAAATATCCCTCTGAAAGCTGCGTTTGGTGTGTGTTGGCCTTCAGAACAGTTAAAGGGAATTCTTCGGCAAAAGACTTTAAATACATGAACAAAACACTTGAGTTTTGTGGCATTGCGACACTTGAGAGCTTAAGTGTAAGAGACACTTAAAGAGCTTCTTGGCCTTTTTGGTCTTTATTTGTGGTCTATAAAGTAAAGGTTTCATATGGAAAATAGAAAAATACTATTGTTCAATATTGTGCTACTCACAAAAAACACATAATATTGCTACTTTAAATGGACAATATGTAGTTTTTAAAGAATTTTATTATCTAAAATCACAGCCCATTCTCACTCCCTAAGCGTCACCTAACTGACGCCTTGGGAAGCATTTGGACATGCTTCAATATCTGACGCTTTAGGCGCCCTTTAGCGTCAGTTAGATGACGCCCTAGGATCGCGTGTACCCTACCCCCACCCCACACCTAAACCTAACCGCGTCCTCTAACAGACGCTTTCCTTTAGCGTCAGTTAGATGACGCCCTAGGATCGCGTGTACCCTACCCCCACCCCACACCTAAACCTAACCGCGTCCTCTAACAGACGCTTTCCTTTAGCGTCAGTTAGATGACGCCGTAGGATCGCGTCATGTAAGTGACGCTAAAGGGCGCCTAAAACGTCAAATATTGAAGCATGGTCAAAGGTGACGCCTTGGGGTGAGAATGCGTTGAAAATCAATATTTTTTTCATAAATATGCGCCACTATACAGTATATGACGCCCTAGGATGACAATGCGTTGGTAAGTCAATGTAACGGTCTAAATTACAAGCTTTTTTTTTCATTGCTTTTTACTTATTCGCTTCTCTGCATTTGGAAACTTTCGATTCTATCAAATATCCGTTTGTTCGTTGTGTCAAGTTGTAGTTTGTTTGAAATGACAAACCTGTTTAGGTTCAGGTTTATTGACAACGCATTCTCACCCCAAGGCGTCACCTTTGACCATGCTTCAATATTTGACGTTTTAGGCGCCCTTTAGCGTCACCCACATGACGCGATCCTACGGCGTCATCTAACTGATGCTAAAGGAAAGCGTCAGTTAGAGGACGCGGTTAGGTTTAGGAGTGGGGTGGGGGTAGGGTACACGCAATCCTAGGGCGTCATCTACCTGACGCTAAAGGGCGCCTAAAGCGTCAGATATTGAAGCATGGTCAAATGCTTCCCAAGGCGTCAGTTAGGTGACGCCTTGGGGGTGAGAATGGGCTGTTATTGACATAGCCCATTTCATACACAGGTAGCCCAATGTGCTTAACATAATCATAATAAGAAATAATTTATATACATCAATCAATTCAAGTAATTACATAAAATAAAAACATGTGACTTTACAGGGAACATAATATAAAAAAGGTGGGGAAGGGTTAGTAGAAGGCATTGTAGAAGAGTTTTGTTTTTTATCTGGATTTAAAAATAGACATAGTGGGAGAGGTCTCAATGTCTACAGGAAGACGGTTCCAAAGACGGACCGCATAGCAGCTAAAGGCTGCCTCTTCCTGCTTGGTACGAGTGCTTACGAGTGATTGTTGGAGTTTTCCAGCAGATCTATATGTTTCAATATGGCTATATGTTTCAAGCATCTCTGCTATATAGAGAGGTCCTTGACCATTTAGTGGTTTAAAAACAAGAAAAAGAACTTTAAAATCACTGGTAACCAGTGTAGAGATTTTAAAATTGGTGTGATATGATCTTATCTTTTGGTTCTGGTCAGTAGCCTTGCTGCTGCATTTTGGATAATTTGAAGAGGTTTTATTGTTTATTTAGGGAGACCAGTGAAAGGACCATTACAATCCACCCTACTTGAGATGAAAGCATGAATAAGCTTTTCTGAGTCTACCGGTTATATAAAGTTCTTCTTTGCAATGTTTTTTAAGTGATAAAAAGCCGATTTTGTGACTGCCTTCATGTGGCTATTGAAGCTTAGGTCACTGTCAATATTGACCCCAAGGTTCTTCACGGTTTCCACTACCTCAAAACCTTTCATTCCCAATAGTGTGGCAATCTTTAGTCTCTGACCTTTTTTCCCAAAGATAATTACTTCAGTTTTGTCTGTGTTCAATTTTTGAAGATTTTTTGACATCCAGTCTTGAACTTGATTAAGACAAAGATAAAGAGATTCAACGGGAGCAAAGTCGTTGGTTTTAAATAACTTTGTTACTTCAATTAGTCCTTCTCAGAGTCAGTCTAACTTTGTTGCAGATAAAATCCATGTAGGAATGAGCAAAACCCCAAAAAACATCCATCAACTTTTGGTAGCAAAGCACAACTTTCATAACAATGGATTACTTTAAGTATACAGTAGCTAACTTTCCTGAACCCTAAACGAAATAGATTCTAGTTTTCCATATGTGCGTTTCTGAACTATAAAAGGAAAGTTCCCTCAACTTATGACCAATTGTCCTTTATGTATTTAAATAACAATGAACTATAATAGTTGGCCTATTATTTGAGAAATGTAAATAGCTGAAAGTTCTGACAAAGTTTTGGAGATAAAAGCAAGTTTTTTTTAAAAAAAACTGTCCACATCACGGCACCCGACTAATGTCTCAAACGTTTGGAAAGCGAATCCCGTGGAGATTTTTCACATGCATTCAATTAGGCTTCAAAATTGCAAAAAGGAAACCGTTGATTATGTGCATTAACTCTAGAATGATTCCTGTTAGCAAACATCATGTGAACTTTGTGTTTCTACAGCAATGACAGACGAGCCGCATGCCATCTCATTTAAAAGGCTAATTAAAAGTGCAAGATGTTCTGATGTAGTAAATGTCAAAAATCTGACTCTCTGAAGGACTGGCGATGAATCTACTAATGTTTATTCACTCAATATTCGTTATGAGAGGGCTCATCTTTAAATTGGCTGGGATATATAATATAGACTGAATGTGAACTTTTGAAATAATGTGCTTTGGGGTTTCATGTAATGAAACTCAGATGTGCTCACACAGCCTCACACATAATAATAAAAAATAATAATAAAAATAAACATACAGAGATGGATGCTGCACGGATTCATTTACAAAATGCAAAAAGGCCAACATGGAATCTGAGCTCGCCAGATTTCCGGATAATTGCAACACCTGCCATTCATAAAATGTTACCATATCACATTTTCGTTATGTTTCACAGTGTGCTTTTAGAGACTTTAAAGAGCGTTACTGACAGACTGAGAAATGAGAAGCCACAACAATGGAGAATATGAGGAGAATAATCAACATTCAAACCTGTTCTAGAGCCTGAAAAGTTAATAATGTTAAATTATGTTATATCTCACGTTTAAATCCAATTCTGATGCATACCGCAGAAATCAGCACAGAAAATGATAAAATAGCTATCTATTTAATTCTACAATTATTCTACAAGTAAAACATGTTAAACAAGAAGTCAAATGTTTTCAAAAATTCATGCTCCAGGGCTTGTTGCAGATCAGCGTCGGTCATATGTGTGATTTGAGCGCCACAATGAAGCAATTAAAAGCCCTGACAGCTTGATTAATTAATTGATCTGACTATCAAGAGTCTCTGTGGGTAGAGGAGAGAGAAGGTGTGTGTGTATGTGTGTGTGTGCGTATGTGTGTATGTAAGAGAGAGAGAGAGAGAAAAGGTTGTGTAAGAGAGAAGGTGGATGTCATGTTGTCCCTATGGGGACACGCTGTCTTTTGCCCTGTGTGAGAACTCGACGAGAACGGCTATTTAATGAGTGTCACAATGTTAAAATGTCATCTGTGGTATCTGATAATGAGGACTGTCACATTGTTGGTGCTTATCTCTCTCTTTCTCTCTCTGTGTGTGTGTGTAAGGGAGAGTGTGTGGAGAAAAGTGTGTCTGTGTGTGTGTGTGTGTGTGTGTGTGTGTGTGTGTGTGTGTGTGTGTGTGTGTGTGTGTGTGTGTGTGTGTGTGTGTGTGTAAAAGGGACATACGCCTTGTGTCTTTACTTGATCTCACATGCACCAATGACTTTATAATAACCTGCATCTTTCATTTCTCCTGTAGATCCACATAAACGATCTCAGGGGTTTAGCCCCCATATTGCGGATAGACAGATCATTTTGTCACACAAACACACACTTGGCGGGTCGAGAGAGAGAGAGAGAGAGAAAGAGAGAGAGAGAGAGAGAGAGAGGGGGGATTTTTTTCATTATATTTTTCTTAAAGGGACAGTGCAGGATCATTGGATTAGTTTAGTCTAGATTTGCCCATTTTGATTCAGTGGTTATCACTGCTAGTTACACACTTTTACAGACTATCACGTAAAATTATATTAATAATGGATATTTTGAAAAAAAAAATATATAGATTGAATCATTGACTAAGTAAATATTGCACTGTGCAAGGCTTCATGGGATGTGCACATACGAACGTGTTGCACTTGTGTCCTTTACCTTTCCTTTTATGTTTCATATACTTTTTTGCTTCAGAGTTTCAAGGTTATAATATTATGATTGTTTTAAAGAAAATAAAAGTGAAAAACACTTCCTTAAAGGTGGAATACCTAAGATTTTTGCATTAAAATATACCAAAATCACAAGGCCAGTGTTATATATTTAGTTAAGATGATAACTTACAATATTCCAAATGTTTCAAACAATGTTTAAATCGCGAGAAATTGAGATTTTAACTAAGAAAACGGGGCGTGTGAGCAGGGGTGAGCAGGGAGTCGCGAGTCAATCGCGTCATATCCGCTTACCTCGGTTTCCGCTCATGCTATGTGTAGTCCTGGACAAATGCGGTAGTTGTAGTTGTGCGTTAGAGTCTATCAAGCAACAAGCGTAAGCTTGTTTCACGCATTTGTTATGGAATGGAGCACAATTATTCTTTTCATTTATTCTCGGAATGTGAACTGTTGGCTGTAAAGGGGGTCCCACACCGGACGAGAAGCGCCGCGCCACGTTTAGGACAACTCCACAGTAATGTTAACGAACACCGGACGCGCACTTTCTCATCAGTGTGTATGGCCAGCAATATTGTTATGTTTAATGACAGGAAATGAAGATAATGTCTGTTCTATGTTATGATTGTACTGTACAATTAAATACAATCGTTGCTGAGTCTGCAGTCTGAAAACTTTACCTCAGATCATCCGTTAACTGAATGAATTGAGAATCTCACCTGAAAAATCTAATAACATCAGCAATTGTCATTCAAGCAGCTGATTTCTGTAAATGAATGCAAAACTAAATGCATATTGAAGCATAGGGCGAAGTAAGGATCCATTAGCAACGATTTGAAACAAAAATAATTAAAATTTTATACAAAACTATGTAAATGGCGCTCTGTGGCGCAGCAGGATTTTGAAAACGGTCCTGAGACGTTGCTGGGCGCCGCGGACAGACGACGAATGGCGCCGCTGGTATGTGTACACTTATAGATAATAATGTGTTCGAATTTTAAATATGTGGCGCGACGTGGCGCTGAGCTTCTCGTCCAGTGTGCGACCCCCTTAACGTTAATTTTGTGAAACTGTAGCTGTGGTTGAATACTTACACGACATGAAAAGATGTGTCAAATGTACATGATTTTTTATTTTTATAAAGTTACCAAAAAGGAGGACCAGCCACGTCAACTCCTTGCAAGAGACCTGCCCCTTCAAACCCTCTCCACCATAGCTTCGTCCAGTGACTCGTACAGTAACATCTGTGATAACTAATTTACTTTTAAACCTGACTTCTCTTGCGGTTATTTCAGTTTAAGGAAAAACAAGCATGTAAACGCAACATTTATAGAAATCGAACTTTACCTCATCCACGACAACTCATTTTCGATTCCTGTCTGACTGATTTATCCACGGTGGAGTTGAAAACAACAGTTCCCATCATTACGCGTTTCTCCATGTCGTCATCAAGCAAAGCCGTTGTTGTTGTTTTGAATGTAGCGCCCTCTAGCGGCATCTAAATCTTAGGTATTGTAGCTTTAACCCAAGGCCACTGAAACGTCTAACTATGGCTTTACAGTTTTGAGTGTAAAACAATGAAAGTATTTCAAATGCTGACTAAGAAACTTCCTGAAGTGTGAATTCTCTTGTTTTATTCTGTTTGTCTAGCTTTGCTTCTTTCAAGTGGCCGCTTGTTTGCCAAAATAAGCTGACGCATATCCAGACCTTTTTTTTCCATCAAGTCAAAGATGGTTAAAATTACTCTGTGAACTCAACCAAAGGCACGGCTTTTTTCCTGGAGAAAGAAATACATAAATGAAGAAGAAAGCCAAAATATTATATGAGTACAGAGTAATCCACTTTTGTAGTCTAAACTACAATTTGGGGGGGGGGGGGGGGGGTAAAAAATAACTTGGCAGCATCATTATTTTATTTTTACTCAGAGATAGGTAGGTCTATTAGTGAAATCAATGGACTTTAACAATCTTTGTTGCATTATATGCCAACGATGACAGTTTAAAAATGGGAAATAAGCCATTTTCAAGTTTTTTTCCACAAAGTTTGTATACCTGTAACTCAAGATGTATCAAAGATATCTTAATATCCTTTTAGATTTTGGGTTTTAACAAACTTTTCTTTTAGTATCTCCATTTTGAAGGCCCTAGAGCTGGTAAGTCCCACCCATCTGTAAAACTCCAAGTGGACCTCTAGGTTGAAAAAGCGTCAATGCAAGTGAATGAGAGAAAATGATTATTTTTCCCTCCACAAATCATGGTTTTAAGTTTCACCACGCTCAACTAGTTTGTCCTCTCCCTGAAAGAAGGCGGTGAAGTGCACCAAAGACAGACATGTTTAGCGGGATCCATGTGCTATAGTGGGGGTGATGTACTATATATCAAACTCGTCGAAAGAGTTGTAGTCCACAAAGTGCTCTCACACAAAGTCTAACCGTATGAAAATTCTACCTGCTAAATTGTAGCATTCTTTACACGAAACATTATATAAAAAAATCACAGACAACATATGTTCACATTCATTTCAAAATTCAAACGGAATTAGAAAATAATTATTTTCTCTCATTCACTTGCATTGACGATTTTTCAACCTAGAGGTCCAGCGGGGCTAGCGGAAGGGGTGGGACTTACCAGCTCTATATAATTTAATTTCAGAGATATTGTGATCTCAATATACATTTGTACACATTTCCAATGGTCAAAAACCAAATGTGTGGCCCTCTACAAAATAGAGGATTTCTCAAATATTCATCCATGACACTTGATATTTTGGCTTTCTTCACTATTTATCTTCAGAAAAATATAAACAAAATAAAAAATTTGAGCTGAGGAAGTTTCCAAATATAAAAAAAGTTCCATATATAAAATAATTGTATTATGCAGTTTAGGTCTTTCTCAGTGTGTTCAATAAAAAAAGAATGTTGCATTACACTGAAAGTCATGTCTGATTAAACTTACGATTTTGAACTGCTTAAACCACTGTCGTCTTTCAGATGTGGAAAACCTCTCATTCCAAAAGACGATTAGCAGATGGTAAATAAAAGAAACGGGTCGCCCTTTCAGAAACCCAGAAGTCATAAAGAACCCGAAAACTCTTTGTATGTGTTGGAAAGACATCATAGGATCACATTCTGAATTACAAACAGATTCGACAGATGCATCAGACAAACTACAGTAATAGTTGCTGTGAACTTTTTAGGGACATGTTTACATATTCTTGTAGGCAATGCATTGTTTTTGAGAACATGCATAATGACAAATGAAACATTTACGACTGCTTGCATTAGAACATTGGAGTGATTTAAAACCTGGAAAACATTTCTCAAACAATAGCTGGCGGCCTTTTTTAGCAGGAAAGAGTTGGTTTGGCTTGTAGGGAGTGTATAATGTACCAGTGCATACGACCTTATCCAGGCTATCTGAACCAAGCCAAGACAAACAGGACAGCATATCTGCATCTCTATGTGCTTCTGTAACCAGCGTCCACCCACATGCATGCTATCAAACTTTAGGCCAAGACAATTACCGCACCTCAGAGCTCAGGGTAATAGATGAGAAACAAAGACAGTCTGGAGGAGGAGGAACGGTAGGGATTTTGAGGTGTGGCATATTAGGCATGAATTTGTCAGGCTCTAAAACCCTCGGCGGTCTCTTTGCTTACAGTTTGGCTTTACTGGGCTGCTGATAAAAGTAGGGGAAAACCGGACAGGAGAAATTAGCCCATTCTAATGGGCGAACGAGTGCCTAAATGGAGTCGCAGGCATGTTAAACTAAAAATATGTCTGTCTCCTTGACAACCCAGCTAAGGGCAGAGAGACTCCTGTCGAGTGCAAGTCTCAGACGCGGAGACTTCTGTTGTTGATGGGGGAATTACTCGCCAGCATTGGACTTGCTGGACCAGGTTCCGTGTGGTAGAGAGCAACGTATCAACCAGACATCAGATCTCAACTGCAGAAACAACAAGCTGGAGTCACTGTAATTTGAAAATACTACAGGTTTTCTTCTAATACAAAGCTTCATGCTAAATCCTGAAGTATACCTTTAAGTATAATAAATCAGTCATTTTTAAAAATATTTAGATATTTGAATAATTTAAAGTAATGGAGTAATTGATACAAAATGTGATCAATATAAGTTTATTCAGCAAGGATGCATTAAAGGGATAGTAACCTTTGAACTATCCCTTAAATGATAGTTCACTTGCGCAGAGAAAAGCGCCCTCGCTCTCAGATAACTTGGACGTGGCTGAGGTTACAAGAGGTAAAAATGATATAAATACTGTTCGTTTTCTCAGACAAACCGCTTGTTTCGTGTCTTAGGTAGGTCATCAATGTGTACTTACATTTACGAGTCATTATATACATATACATCTGAAAGTGCACCGTATATAAAGTTATTGTCTTTCAAAATCTTTCAAAAGTCAAGAGTCATTAGCTGTTTTGTAGTGACGTAGATACGAAACATTAGCATATTGGCCGCACCCAGTTTCTGCTCACGCAGACGGAAGTGTAAACTTGAAGTCTAGAACACAAAAACTTCAGCTGAATAGCATCATGTCGAAAAGACGCTGTGTTCTACAATTTAAAGATAGTTCAGCCACTTTGTTTTCATTTACCAGGGACGAGCATGTGAAGAATCAGTGGTTAGAGTTCATATTTGCAACGATACCACAACAGTATAGCCCGATTGTGTTCTCATCATTTTAAAGTCCCTGTAAAGTCAAAATTAAGTATGTGTTCTGAGTCTGTCATACCACAGAAAAATGTGATATTAGCCACCCAGCCAAATTTGAATGATAAAAAAGCCGGCAAGTACATAAAATAAGCTATTAAAATCTTGAAAAAATCAGCAGTTATCTCTGTTCTCAAACGCTGGGGGCGTGTCTGCTGGCTGCGCTGAAACCACACCCACTCGCGGGAAAGCTGTCGACGGTGATATTAGGTGAAACTGCTCTAGGAACAGGAGGATGAATTCTGAGGCGGAAGATAGTCATTTCGGCCTCGTTCACCAGCAGCATCGGATTATCAGTGAATGCCAGTTGTCTCTGAGGAAAGTTTATAAAACGATCCTGTGTAAAATGATCACTACAGAGGCGGGTGTTGCTGTCGGTGATCCTCAGCTCTTCATCTAGGTTGGCTCTATACAAAATTAATCCACCTCTTCTTGATGTGATCGCCTTTTAGGAAATTTAAATAAAGACACCGATCTGTTTTGTACATGATCGCATCCAGGTAACTCGCGATTCCATACTGTCGCGATTCTGACAGTAACTCGCGATTCCCCCGGAAGAGGGCCGGGTGGAAAATCTTTTGTTTTCTTTTGTTCCACCCAAATGTTCAATAAAAGAGCGGTTTCTACCATCTCTAGGTCCGAAGAGGACTCGGAGAGCAGTGGGGGGACAAAATCCTTACCACTCTCATCCTCTTCTTCTATCGCCAGCTGGCAGCAGTGTACGGGTTGAGAACGCCACCGAGCCGCCTCCAGCACCTCCTCCCCCGTGGAACCAGGTAAGCGCTTCACAGCACACTCAGACCCCGCTGGGGGCTGCCTCCCAGAGAGATCCCCCCCAGCCAGGTCCCTGTGTTCCACTTCGCTGCCCACTCCGGGTACACCTACGGTCCCCTTGGTCCCGCTTGTACGGTCTCTGAGAGCCTGGTTAGCGCTCCCCAGTCAGTCTCGCTGGCTCATCCGGACCATCAGGCTTGGCTATGCGATTCAGTTCACACGGCGTCTCCCCAAGTTTCGGGCCATCCACTCCCCTACAGTGAGAGCAGCCGATGCCCATGTCTTGCGCGAGGAGATCACAGTCCTACTGGCGAAGGACGCGATAGAGCCGGTCCCTCCAGCCGATTTGAAGTCAGGGCACTACAGTCCCTACTTCATTGTACCCAAGAAAGGTGGTGGGTTACGACCAATCTTGGACCTGCGAGTTTTGAATCGGAGCCTCCACAAGCTGCCGTTCAAAATGCTCACGCACAAACGCATCTTTGAGTGCATCCGTCCCCGAGATTGGTTTGCAGCAATCGACCTGAAGGACGCGCACTTTCATGTCTCGATTCTCCCTCGACACAGGCCGTTTCTGCGCTTTGCGTTCGAGGGTCGAGCATATCAGTACAAGGTCCTACCCTTCTGGCTGTCCCTGTCCCCCCGTGTCTTCACGAAAGTCGCAGAGGGGGCCCTTGTTCCCATGAGAGAACAGGGTGTTCACATCCTCAACTATCTCGACGACTGGCTACTAGCACACTCTCGAGATCAGTTATGTGATCACAGGGACCTTGTGCTCAGGCACCTCAGCCAGTTGGGTCTTCGGGTCAACTGGGAGAAGAGCAAACTCGTCCCCGTGCAGAGGATCTCTTTTCTCGGTATGGAGTTGGATTCGGTCGCACAAACAGCGCGCCTCACAGAGCAGCGTGCTCAGTCGGTGCTGCACTGCTTGAACATGTTCAAGGGCAGGATGGCGGTCCCACTGAAATTCTTTCAGAGGCTCCTGGGGCATATGGCAGCAGCGGTAACCACGCTCGGCTTGCTTCATATGAGACCGCTTCAGTACTGGCTTCACGGCCGAGTCCCGAGATGGGCGTGGCATCATGGCACTCACTGGGTGGCAATCACACCGGCCTGCCGTCAGACCTTGCTGCAAGAAGTTCCTCGTTCCTTCGGGCAGGAGTCCCCTTGGAACAGGTATCCAGGCACGCTGTGGTATTCACAGATGCCTCTGCCACCGGCTGGGGTGCCACGTACAACAGGCATGCAGTATCAGGTGTGTGGATGGACCCTCATCTGCATTGGCATATCAATTGCCTCGAGTTGCTAGCAGTACACCTCGCTCTGCGCCGTCTGAAAAGGCCGCTGCAGGGCAAGGATGTGCTGGTCCATAGGGACAACACTGCGACCGTTGCGTGTATCAACGGGCAAGGTGGTCTACGCTCCCGTCGCATGTCGCAACTCGCCCGCCATCTCCTCCTCTGTAGTCAGAAGCATCTGAGGTCGCTTCGAGCCATGTATCTCCCCGACGTGCTCAACCGTGTGGCCGACGAGCTATCATGAGCTGTGCTCCTGGGAGAATGGGGACTCCACCCCCAGGTGGTTCAGCTGATCTGGAGAGAGTTCGGGGAGGCTCAGGTAGACCTGTTTGCCTCCTCCGAGACCTCCCACTGTCAGCTGTTTTACTCCCTGACCGAGGGAACACTAGGCACGGACGCACTGGTACACAGCTGGCCTCGGGGCCTTCGCAAATATGCGTTTCCCCCAGTGAGCCTTCTTGCGCAGACACTTTGCAAAGTCAGGGAGGACAAGGAGCAGGTCCTTCTGGTGGCTCCCTACTGGCCCACTCGGACCTGGTTCCCAGAACTTATGCTCCTTGTGACAGTCCCTCCCTGGCCCATTCCTCTGACTCAGAGACGGGGCACCCTATGGCACCCGCGTCCAGACCTCTGGAAATTCCAAGTCTGGTCCCTGGATGGGACGCGGAGGTTTTAGGTGACTTACCCCCAGAGGTACTTAACACCATCACTTCAGCACGGGCGCCGTCCACGAGACGTGTCTACGCCCTTAAGTGGAACCTGTTCGACGAGTGGTGCTCTTCTCGCAGAGAAGACCCCCGAAGATGTTCGATAGGGTCAGTACCCAGTGTACATGGATCAGCTTCCTCATCCGAATCACAACCTGTAAGTATTATTAATAATTGTTGCTTTTATGGGTTTTGTAGCATCAGGGCGCAAGGAGGGAAGGCGCAATAAGTATTTGTGTGTGTGTGTGTAAGTTACGCTCAGCACAGCTTCTAGGTCTCCAGTGTCAATTTTTTAAATATGTGAAATGTTTGTCGCTGTTATTAGAGTTGTCATAAAGAATAGAGCGTCTTGTAGTTCTGCAGTGCTTTATCAATATGTTTATGCGTTGGGCTAACAAACAATAACTGACTGGGTAATCTGACCAATCACAGCCGATTAGCGTCACGCAAAGGAGTGGTTTGGAAAAATGAGTCGTTGTACGAATCATTTGGGAGTCAATGAGCAAATCAGGTAAAAATAAATGCATATTATAAGACAACAAAAGTGTTTTTTGTCATTGCATTCAAGTAAAACTGTTGTTGGGGACTCCCAGAACAATATTAGGAATATTTCAAATGCCATAATAGGTGCCCTTTAAGAGAGACTTGAAACTGGTGTTTGAGATATTAGGTAATGTGCAACTGCAATGTATATTATGAGATAATTAAAGTGTGTTTTGACCTTGGAATGGATGCATGGGAATCTATTGGAGGAGACTCAAAAACAGTATTAGCAACTTTTAAAATAGCACAATAGTGGCACTTTAAAATTTGATAGTTTTCCTAATATTACTTTTTGATTAAATAAATGCAGGTTTGGTGAGAATTCTTTCAAAATGATTAAAAATCTTACCGACCCCAAACAGACGCTCGAACACTTCCAACAGTATCTGAGAAGACTTTGGTCCTCTCGTTTTCTGTGTTCTGAGCTGATGGAGGTGTGTGTGTGTGTGTGTGTGTGTGTGTGTGTTGCCAGAACAAGCGCCTCCTTGTGCACCTCTGTTTGCTTGAAGAGGTGTTTTCACACAAAAATGCATTTCACTGGCTGTCTCAGTGAAATCACACGTGTGTGTGTGTGTGTGTGTGTGTGTGTGGCTTTTATGGACCTCACTGGCTTCTCTGAGGGGAACTAATGGACCGAGATATGCAATGATTTCCTGTTTTCTGTATCAAACTGTGCAAAGGAAATGTTCTAACTCTGGCAAGGTCTCACTTTACCAAAACAGTTTATTTATACCATTACCAGACCGAGCTTCTGTTGCGTTTCTTTTATACGCCTCTATAGGCTATGTGCACAAGCGTAGTTGGTAACACTTTAGAATACGGTTCCTTCATTAATGAATAACTACACAAGAACTAATGAGTAACACAATGTTAACAATCTAGTAACTATTATTAACTAACAAGAAACTCTGATTAACGAACTAGTAAGTAATAGCGTACAGACGAAAGTGGTAGTTCACTATTAAGTAATCAATAACTACTATTTTTTTAATACTTCCCAGAGAACTACTGAAAAAGTTTATTAACAATCTAGTAACTACTATTAACTAAAAGAAATTCTTATTAACGAATTAGTAAGTAATAGCTCACAGATGAAAGTGTTACTAGATACTTCTGTGGGAATTAATAATTATTTGGATTCGTATTATAAAGTGAAGATCATTGGAACTAACTAGTAATTACTCAAGTGTTACTAAAGACATTTTCTAAAAGTTACTAAAGTTCACCAAAAATCTCAAACGTTTGCACAAATCATGACTAGATCATGTAGTAACACTTCAGTAATTACTAGTTAGTTCCAATGATCTTCACTTTATAATACGGATCCAAATAATTAGTAATTCCCACAGAAGTATCTAGTAACACTTTCATCTGTGAGCTATTACTTACTAATTCGTTAATAAGAATTTCTTTTAGTTAATAGTAGTTACTAGATTGTTAATAAACTTTTTCAGTAGTTCTCTGGGAAGTATTAAAAAAATAATAGTTATTGATTAGTTAATAGTGAACTACCACTTTCGTCTATGCGCTATTACTTACTAGTTCGTTAATCAGAGTTTCTTGTTAGTTAATAATAGTTACTAGATTGTTAATATTGTGTTACTCATCAGTTCTTGTGTAGTTATTCATTAACGAAGGAACCATATTCTAAAGTGTTACCGCGTAGTTTCGAACTTCCGCTTTTGTCAGAAGTCGGCATATCAGTTTCCGGTCTACTTTTTCATCCGCATCCACTAATAAACAAACAAGATGAGTGCTTCTGTTGTACTTAAAAAAAAGAGTTCTTAAACACATCTAAGTTTCTAAGAACTGTTGGTGGATCTAACGTCCGTTTCACACCCGTTTGCAGTGTGTGTTGCGGTGCAGGAGCGTGCTGTTAGTGCGCTCACATATTATGATGCGTTTGCAGTGAATAACTGATCCGCGGCTGTACAAACAAACATACTTAATATTTTTATTATTTTTTGCACGTCACCCAAAATGTCTATTTTGTGCAGCCACTGCGCATGAAGGTTGGTGATTATCAGGAAGCAGTAGAAGCTCAAATGGCTATTAGCGACAAACAGCTGTTAACGGCTGTGAAACGGACATTAGATCCACCTACAGACCAGTCGTAGACCGGAAACTGATATGCCGACTTCTGACAAAAGCGTAAGTTCTAAACTACGCTTGTGCACATAGCCCACATGTGCTGTATCGGTCACCAGGTGGAGTGCCCTTGAGAGTCACCAGAGGGCACTCCACACCAAATGTTAATTTTTCATTCACAACTACATTTCCCAGAACTCACTGCCTGGACTCATCACTGATCACATTCACCTGTACCTCATTCACTGATTGCATTCACCTGTGTCTCATCTTAGTCTGTCTATGTATACCTTGTGTTCACATTCACTGTTTGCGAAGTCTTGTTGTACTGTGTGTCTGCATTTCTGAGCGTTTTCCCGTGTTTGTTTTTCTGGTTTTGACTTTGGATTGTTTTTGGACTCTGATTATTGCTGCCTGTCCTGAATTCAGCCTGTTTCTTGGATTCCCTTTGTTTATTCTCCATTGTCCTGTCTGCCAATTCTCGACCCTGCCTGTACGTCTATTCTTTATAAAGCTGCATTTGGATCTTCATCTCCACGTCTCGGAGCAGTTCGTAACATGTGTAGTGTCATTTATTTATTTATTTATTTTTTTTTATCACAGCTTCAAATAGTGCTTTTTTCTGAAACCAAAATCCCCCCCTCTCTCTCTCTCTCTCTCTCTCTCTCACTAGTTCAGTTTCTGTCTTACATTTTTAAGTATAATCAAATAGCCTGTTCAAGACAATTCAACTTAAATTGTATTAAACTGACCTAAAAAGTTGAAATTGCTTGAATTTAAACACACACACACACACGTATACATTATATATATACTGTATATATATATATATATATATATAATATTGTGAAACATTACTACAACTTAAAATTACTTTTTGTGTCTGTGTGTGAGAGAGAGTGTGTGTGTGTGTGTGTGTGTGTGTGTGAGAGAGAGAGAGAGAGAGAGAGAGAGAGAGAGAGAGAGAGAGAGAGAGAAAGTGTGTGTCTCAAAATAACCAAATTTTAAATTCTAGTGTTCATTAACACAGTGTTACTTATATATAATTATAACTGACAGTTATGTGTACGAGAGTGTTTGGATCAATTTAGCAGGCAAATACTCTATTGATGTTGATTATCTAAAAAAGTAGGATGTTGAATAAGGCCTTCTAATGAGAACCACTGTGTTACAAACAATGCCAAAAGTAAACTCAAGCATGAAACAAATGTTCCAAGGAAATTTCAACCTCCCCAAATGAAGCATGTTTCCCTGTAAACAGCGTTTGTATTGCAGCATTTGGTAAGAAAGACCAGTCTCTTTAATCAGTGAGACTGGTTAAGTGATTAACCAGCAGCGTGAGAGTGTAAGCGGTCAGTTAACTAACTTCAACTCGCCACGAGTTCCTCCAGATCACACACACACACACACAACAGGATCTGTTTCAGATCAGTTATTACACAGTTGCTCATCCTCTAGGTCTAAGCGGGTCATTAATGCATCAGCACACACACGTTAAATGATAATTAAGATGCCCAAGATGTTTTAAAATCGGTTTGGCTTCAGAGCTCGAACTTCCATCAGGCTTTCCTTGTAAACTGGCCATAATTTTAAATCTACTGTATTTGAGATTTATTAAGTAAGTCTGTGAATGACGCCATGTCTGACCGCTTCGTCTCTTCAGTGACTGTCTGTAACGCTTTCTTTCACATGTTTGGCTACTATATGATGCAAGAACCAGAGTTCACATTTTAGACCTGCAATTATGCTGGTTTAAAGTTTATATATCCACGAAAATACAATAATGAAAATACCAGTTATCTGTCATGCATAGTACAAATAAGAGATAAATTACACTAGAAAAGAGACAAAACTGAGTCTTGGAAAATTACAGGATTTATGTCATTACACTTAAATTCTCTTCTGACATTTTTATATCTGAGCACTGAACCAAATATTACACAAAACCCTGACAGTTCAGAAATTGCCTTTCAGGAGAATCAAAGGACAGCTGTGAAATGGCACCTAAATACCAATGAAATATTATTTATATATAGTTTTACTAAAATGATATATTAATATTAAATATTTTTAATTATATATATGTACGTACACACACACATATTATTATATTAAATTTTAATTATTTTATAAACTTTATTTATTTATATATTTTAAATAGTATCAACACATTCACAGTTTAAAATTATTGCATTTTCTAATAATTAGAAGAAGTCATATTTATGTATTCTTAATTCTGGTTAAGAGTTTGTCTGGTTTTGATCATCCAGATCTTGAATGAAGGCCCTGCTGAGAGAGGTACAGATTGTTCTTGTTTAACATTCTGGGATGCAGTGTTTTGAACATCATCTCTCTCCAGATGTTAAAGGTTCTGTTGTGTGTCTGTGGTCTTCTGTCACACACGTCCTAATCAGAAGAGACAGCGATCTCAGCTAGACAACGGTTAGTCCTTCATTCACTACAGCTCTGAGATGAAGCCTGTCGTTAGGGAGTGTGTTTCAATTTATAAGGTTATGTCATATTTCCCTTCAATCATCTAGTTAATCATCTATCCATCCATATATATCATGTTATTCTATCTATCTATCTATCTATCTACCTTCCAAGTATTCCTGAACATATTCATTAGCAGATGACCGACTGATCGTTTTTGCCTGTTAATTGGCACTAATAACAATTGCTGGTACAAATCGGTTATCGGTGCCAATTAATCGGTAAAACTGGAGGCAATTAATCGATGCAACCCTGAGAAACTATCAGTATGGATTTTAGATTGATTGGTTATGACACTTGTTACAGGATCAATCGGTTATCGGTGCTGATTAATCGTCAGAATCGATCAATTCAAAACCCATACTGATAGTTTTAACAGGGGTGCATCCGTACGAAAGCGGCCTCTAGATGTGAAATAAAAATGTTTTGTTTTCATTCAGTATCAATTTTTAAAGCTATCGGTTGGTTAATAGGATATCAGCTTGTGCGGTTCAATCTAGTTATCATTTAGCCTGGTTCAACCAGACTCTTCAGTACATTTCATTTGTACATAGAGTCTGGCCTCTCTTCATTGAAAAACGTTTACTTCCCTGTAGGCGGGTTCATTATTAAAGTTCAAAACTATTGGATCTGCCCAGAGTCACTCACGATCTGCCATAGCCAATCGCTAACGTGTGGTCGTGAGTGACGTATGTCATGCGCCGAAACGGCTGGAAACAACAAGTCCGAATGATCAGAGGTTTATGTTTGTATGGAAGAGAGAGGCCGCACTTTGCATATACAGTTTTATTACACAAACGCGTTTCGGCGCGTGCCTTCTTCAGTGTGCAAAAGAACAATACTTTATCCAGTCTTAAATGCCCACACCAGTTAACACACCCATAATCACATCAACCAATGATTTAGAATGATGCACGTGTTACCAATGAATCCATTAATGACAGACAAATACACATAATTAGATAGGCTACAATATGTAATACAATTCTCATAGTATATTTTAAAGAAAACAGCTTAAAGATAGATCCTCGTTCATACCATTGGGAATGCATGTGTTGAAATTAAAAATATACCAAGCCTCCCTTTGGAGGAGGCGGTTCTCACGGTCTCCCCCTCTTGAAGACCGACCAACACACTCCAGACCCATAAATCTAAGCATATTGGCATTGTGTCCCTCAGAATTAAAATGTCTTGCAACTGAAGATTTCTCATCATTCTTTCTAATAGCACACTTATGCTCAAAAATTCGGGTCTTCAGTTGTCGCTTCGTTTTGCCCACATAAAGAAGCCCACAAGGACAAGTCAATAAATACACAATAAAGGTAGAGAGACATGTAATTCTGCCCTTAACTTTATAGACTCTGCCTGTTTTTGGATGTGTAAACGTATTGTCTGTCAGCATAAAGTTACATGCAGCACAATTCAAACACTTGAAATTACCGTGAGGAATTTTGAAAGGGAAAGGCGCCTGTGGATGCGCAGGAAGGTGCGAGCGCACTAATCGATCTCTCAGGCTGGGTGCTCGTTTATAGCAAGTTCGCGGTAAGTTTTGGAACGTGTGTCCTATGTGAGGATCGCTACTTAAAATGTGCCAATGACGTTGCACGATGTTCTTTAAACTATTCGAGATATGGCCATAAGTCGATACACAGGTGACCGGGGTGTTATTTGATTTTACCTGATCAGTGCGTTTAGTCATCAAGTCAGTGCGCTGTACACTGCGCGCGCGCTCTACACAATCACGCACTAAATTGTGTGTATAGCCCCTATCTATAAGTCTTTGACATAGCTCTCCTGCTTGTCGCTCAAAATCTTCATCATTACTACAAATACGGCGCACTCTCAGCAGTTGACTATACGGTAGACTACGTTTAAGAGAGGGTGGATGGAAACTCTGATAGTGTAAAAAAGAGTTACGATCAGTCTCTTTTCGATAAATTTCAGTCTGTATCGTGTTGTCCAACTTTTTCACTAATACATCCAAAAAAGGCAGAGTCCTGCAGTCATAGGTTAGTGTGAATTTAATCGAGGGCAATCTCGAATTTACATAATCATGGAAAACAATCAGTTCATCCTCCGAGCCCGACCATACAAAGAATATGTCATCTATATACCTATACCATACTTTCAAATACTGGTTAAAAGGATTAGATTCGTAGATAAAATCTTGTTCGAATTTGCCCATAAAAAGATTGGCATAATTTGGCGCCATGGGTGAACCCATGGCAGTGCCTTGAGTTTGTAGAAAAAAATTATTTTGAAAAATGAAATAATTTTTTGTAAGAACTTCATGAGCCAATGACAACAAAAACTCAGTGTGCGGAACTTCATTCATCTGCAAGAAATACTTTAAGGACGCCAAACCTGCATCATGCGGGATATTGGTATACAAGTTGGTCACATCCATAGAGCACAATAAATCAGTTGTACAAATCTCCCCAATACATGACAATTTCATCAGAAAATCAGTAGTATCTTTTAAAAAAGAAGGCAGGTCATACACTAAACTCTTTATATGATGGTCAACAAATTTAGACAACGGCTCAGTTACAGATTGATTCCCAGAGACTATCGGACGCCCAGGCGGATTGTCCAGCCTTTTATGAATTTTTGGCAACGTATAAAACACCGGTCTCAATGGGTTAGTTTGTAACAGAAACCCGTATTCTTTTTCATTAATTGTTGCGTTAGATACAGCCCTCTTCAATATAGTTTTTATCTCTACACTAAACTTCATGGTGGGATCACATTGTAAGCTAGCATAAAAGTTAACGTCACCAAGTTGTCTCTCTATTTCTTGTACATAAGCAGACCTATCCTGGACAACAATTGAGCCTCCCTTGTCTGCAGGTTTAATGATTATATCATCATCAGCCATCAACGCATTTAGTGCTTCTTTCTCGGAAGGCAACAAATTGTGTCTAGTAAAATAGTCATCCGACTTAAAACAGGAGAAAACATCTTGCTCTACCAACCGACAAAATGTTTCCACTGATGCATTGTTCGTGGGAGGGAGAAAGGTACTTTTCGGTTTAAACAAAGTCTTTCTCCTCCTTTATCTGAAAAGACTTTGTTTAAACCGAAAAGTACCTTTCTCCCTCCCACGAACAATGCATCAGTGGAAACATTTTGTCGGTTGGTAGAGCAAGATGTTTTCTCCTGTTTTAAGTCGGATGACTATTTTACTAGACACAATTTGTTGCCTTCCGAGAAAGAAGCACTAAATGCGTTGATGGCTGATGATGATATAATCATTAAACCTGCAGACAAGGGAGGCTCAATTGTTGTCCAGGATAGGTCTGCTTATGTACAAGAAATAGAGAGACAACTTGGTGACGTTAACTTTTATGCTAGCTTACAATGTGATCCCACCATGAAGTTTAGTGTAGAGATAAAAACTATATTGAAGAGGGCTGTATCTAACGCAACAATTAATGAAAAAGAATACGGGTTTCTGTTACAAACTAACCCATTGAGACCGGTGTTTTATACGTTGCCAAAAATTCATAAAAGGCTGGACAATCCGCCTGGGCGTCCGATAGTCTCTGGGAATCAATCCGTAACTGAGCCGTTGTCTAAATTTGTTGACCATCATATAAAGAGTTTAGTGTATGACCTGCCTTCTTTTTTAAAAGATACTACTGATTTTCTGATGAAATTGTCATGTATTGGGGAGATTTGTACAACTGATTTATTGTGCTCTATGGATGTGACCAACTTGTATACCAATATCCCGCATGATGCAGGTTTGGCGTCCTTAAAGTATTTCTTGCAGATGAATGAAGTTCCGCACACTGAGTTTTTGTTGTCATTGGCTCATGAAGTTCTTACAAAAAATTATTTCATTTTTCAAAATAATTTTTTTCTACAAACTCAAGGCACTGCCATGGGTTCACCCATGGTGCCAAATTATGCCAATCTTTTTATGGGCAAATTCGAACAAGATTTTATCTACGAATCTAATCCTTTTAACCAGTATTTGAAAGTATGGTATAGGTATATAGATGACATATTCTTTGTATGGTCGGGCTCGGAGGATGAACTGATTGTTTTCCATGATTATGTAAATTCGAGATTGCCCTCGATTAAATTCACACTAACCTATGACTGCAGGACTCTGCCTTTTTTGGATGTATTAGTGAAAAAGTTGGACAACACGATACAGACTGAAATTTATCGAAAAGAGACTGATCGTAACTCTTTTTTACACTATCAGAGTTTCCATCCACCCTCTCTTAAACGTAGTCTACCGTATAGTCAACTGCTGAGAGTGCGCCGTATTTGTAGTAATGATGAAGATTTTGAGCGACAAGCAGGAGAACTATGTCAAAGACTTATAGATAGGGGCTATACACACAATTTAGTGCGTGATTGTGTAGAGCGCGCGCGCAGTGTACAGCGCACTGACTTGATGACTAAACGCACTGATCAGGTAAAATCAAATAACACCCCGGTCACCTGTGTATCGACTTATGGCCATATCTCGAATAGTTTAAAGAACATCGTGCAACGTCATTGGCACATTTTAAGTAGCGATCCTCACATAGGACACACGTTCCAAAACTTACCGCGAACTTGCTATAAACGAGCACCCAGCCTGAGAGATCGATTAGTGCGCTCGCACCTTCCTGCGCATCCACAGGCGCCTTTCCCTTTCAAAATTCCTCACGGTAATTTCAAGTGTTTGAATTGTGCTGCATGTAACTTTATGCTGACAGACAATACGTTTACACATCCAAAAACAGGCAGAGTCTATAAAGTTAAGGGCAGAATTACATGTCTCTCTACCTTTATTGTGTATTTATTGACTTGTCCTTGTGGGCTTCTTTATGTGGGCAAAACGAAGCGACAACTGAAGACCCGAATTTTTGAGCATAAGTGTGCTATTAGAAAGAATGATGAGAAATCTTCAGTTGCAAGACATTTTAATTCTGAGGGACACAATGCCAATATGCTTAGATTTATGGGTCTGGAGTGTGTTGGTCGGTCTTCAAGAGGGGGAGACCGTGAGAACCGCCTCCTCCAAAGGGAGGCTTGGTATATTTTTAATTTCAACACATGCATTCCCAATGGTATGAACGAGGATCTATCTTTAAGCTGTTTTCTTTAAAATATACTATGAGAATTGTATTACATATTGTAGCCTATCTAATTATGTGTATTTGTCTGTCATTAATGGATTCATTGGTAACACGTGCATCATTCTAAATCATTGGTTGATGTGATTATGGTTAACTGGTGTGGGCATTTAAGACTGGATAAAGTATTGTTCTTTTGCACACTGAAGAAGGCACGCGCCGAAACGCGTTTGTGTAATAAAACTGTATATGCAAAGTGCGGCCTCTCTCTTCCATACATGCATTGTCATTATTAGGCCAGCACTCTTAAAACAATTTGAGATATAAACTTTGAGTGAAGCCTGCTCCAACCTCCATTTATTCAGAGGTTTATGTTTACAATAGCATTTCAGTCAACGAGAGCTGCAGGTTTTGTTAATCTAGGAACAATTATTAATTTGAAATGTATATTTGACACGAAGGACAGTGATCTATTTATTCAACGGTCAAAGCTGTCTAATAATTACAAATACGCTGCTGTGGTCGTTTTCTGATCTGCCGCAAATGCTGTACAGTGAATGATCAGTCTGTCTCTATCTGCAGATGTGTAAGAAACAAAAAATTTTCATATAACGTCTTATTGTTTCTTAATTACCTTAATTACCCAGATAGCAAACTGACATTGAATCAACGTGGAAACGACGTCTCTCATGACATTGAAACAACGTTGATTGGTCATCGAATTAACGTTGAACCAACGTCAGACGCGGCATTCTTCAAAGCTAAATGAAATCGAAAATTGGTTTACTTTCATAACGTTGAAACAACGCGTTGATTTCAAGTTGATTTTCCGTTAGTTTTGAAAGAATGACGCGTCTGACGTTGGTTCAACGTTAATTCGATGAGCAAAACAATGTCAGATCAACGTTGTTTCGATGTCATATTTCCACGTTGATTCAATGTCAGTTTGCTATCTGGGTATGGCCTTCAAAGTATGTGTTTGTACATTTTTATATGGCATTTAGGTTTTTTTTTTATTAAAACAAATTAACCATTGCCATCTAAAACTGAAAATCAAATATAGTCTTCAAAGAATGGGTTTTCACATTTTTATTTATGACAATTATTATTATTTTTTTTAAATCACAACCAATTTGTATGATTTACAACATGTAAAACTGACACACCAACCTCCTGCACGAGTACACAAAGGGGCTCAAAATGTTCTATTCATCACGAGAATCAGTGAATTTACTGTTGGGAATATGAGCTACTGACATGACTCCTGAGTGGATCTTCAACACTAGTTTAGCAGCCAGGACTCGGGGCTTCCGAACACCAGGCTAAACCATCTGTCCAAAATGTCACGTCATCGTGCACACCGAGCTGCCCAGAACAAACTTTTCCAGAAACCAACCTTTCTGCCTCCTTCACTTGGTCCTCCGTTGTGCAACAAGAGGTGAGACGATAACAATCCGGCTTTAAATTCTGTATATTCGGCAGTTTCTTTTCAAACAACGGGCCAAATAGCTTTTCTCACGTCTTTCTCCGCTGCCGTTACTGAACTCAAACCGACGCGCTACATCAACGCCATCGTTCTCAGCCACTCCCTCTATTTGCTGGTTGGTCCTACAAAAAATTGATTTCTGGAAACCTAAGGATACACAGCAGTCCCAGACATAGTACTGAAGGAAAATGAAATTGAGCGGAAGTGCGTAGCAGGGCGCAGCCAGGCTAGTTATCATTATCGGTCAAATCCAATATTGGTTGACCTCTAATATTTGTTGGGAACAATATGGCAAAATATATATATTTTTTTATAAATATAAAAAAGTCTGTTTTCTATTTTTTTGTAAAAAAAAATGTATAGGGTCATTAACGACACAAAGTATGTAATAGTGTAAGTGTAATGGATCTCGTTGAATATTTAAAAGCAGAAATGTGAAGCTTATAATTTATAGGCAAGGCAAGGCAAGTTTATTTATATAGCACATTTCATACACAGTGGCAATTCAAAGTGCTTTACATGGAAGAAATTAAAATAATCAAAAGAAATCAGAATAATTAAAACAGTTTAGAATTTAAAAAAATCATGATAATAAAAATAAAATCCAGTAAATAATTAAAACAATTTAGAATAAAAAATAAAATGAAGTACAGTAACAGTCGGACGAACAGTGGCACAGTGCTCATTCAGTAAATGCACAGCTAAACAGATGTGTTTTGAGTCTTGATTTGAATGTGACTACTGTAGGAGCACACCTGATCTCTTCTGGAAGCTGTTTCCAGCTGCGGCTGCCATAATAGCTAAAAGCAGACTCTCCATGCTTAGAGTGAACCCTCGGTATTTCTAGCTGATGTGATCCTAAAGATCTGAGCGATCTGTTGGGTTTATATTCAGTAAGCATATCTGCAATATATTGAGGTCCTAACCCATTAAATGGGTTTTTTTTTTTATATACCAGTAATAATACTTTAAAATCAATCCTAAATGTAACTCGCAGCCAGTGTAAAGACCTGAGGACTGGTGTGATGTGTTCATATTTTCTGGTCCTGCTCAGAATCCTGGCAGCAATGTTCTGTATGAGCTGCAACTGTCTTATGGTCTTTTTAGGAAGGCCAGTGAGGAGGCCATTACAGTAATCCACACTGCTGGTGATAAAAGCAATGCATGCACAAGTTTCTCTAAGTCTTGACTGGTAAAAAAGCATCTAATTCTTGCAATATTTTTCAGGTGATAGTATGCTGATTTAGTTATTGCTTTGACATGACTATTGAAACAAGGTCTGACTCTAGAGACACACCAAGATTCCTGACTTGATTTTAGGGTTGCAAAGGGGTGGAAAATTTCTGGTAAAATTTCCGGAAAGTTTCCGGTAAATTTCCATGGGAAGTTAAGCTGGGGAATTTTGGAAATATTCCATATTAGAACATCGGATGGTGCACGTGGCATTTTTCTGTAAAATAAGCTTGTAAGAATACTAATGCAATGCATGAGCTTGTAAGAAATAAGAATTCTAAAGCAATGGCATGAACAGATACATAAATAGTAAGACTAGCTAAACAACTGGAATGATCTTGAAAACATATTGCAGGAGGCAGAGAAAAACAGACACATGAGGTAGCTAGCATCTGCCTTATGTGGTAAATAAAGTTACGCTAGCTTATTTAGCATCTAACTTATCAGCATTGCTACTAGATGAATTAGGGCTGCACGATATTGGTAAAAAATGGCATTGCGATATTTTATTTTTCCACGATATATATTGCGATATAAAAACAGATTTTCTCCAGTTGACTGGAATAGCTCTATTTGGAAAGAATGAATCATTCTAGAATGACTGGGGTGGTTTTGTCATGAAGTAAATCTGCATAGAAAGTAATATTAATTGAATGTTAAATAATGTAGTTAACAAGACTTTAATAAATGGAACCTTATTGTAAAGTGTTTCTGTTTTATGTAGGTATGTGGACATTTCAAAAAATAGCGGCCGCCATTGTGTTCCAAATCTCTGTGCCGGATTTTCCCGAAGCACTCTGAGCGGGTCTCCTAAAATGCGCTGTTTTCATTGACTTGCTGTGGGAATCCTTGATTATTTTTAGTCAATCACATCATTAGCGTTTTCGACTGCACAATTTTTTTCAATTTTTTCTAGTCAGGCTGCATTTTCCTCCTGAAAGGCGATTTCAAACAATACGGAAGAATTCAACGGTCAAGAAATTATTTTTACCCACTTTGGACACTTTCCAGAGGAAGGTAGACATGAAGAACATATGTTTGTGGTGTGCTGTACAAAATTTCGTGGCCATTTAAACTCCCCCTCTTTTTTTATGACTACTGCCACTGAACGTTACCTGTAGAAGAGCTGTCAAAATGCAGCGCGTCGTGTAGGCTACACTCAACATTTGTGTGGTCTCCTCCACTTTCTTTCCTCCACCAGCATTAGTATTGTTAACTCTATATTCTTACACAACTGGAAATAGCATGAATCAACCAAAATCCATCTTTTAAATTAAGCATATATAATTTTCCTTGAATTGTTGTTTTCCATTCAATTATTTGTATTTTCAACAACTGCTCATCAGAGAAATACTATAAAAGATAGGCCAAATCAGTCTTTACGTGTGTTAAAATCAAGTATTGATCCAAATAACTATATGAAACCCATCTCCACAGAAAATTTCATTAAGATATCTTGAATTTTGAGAAAGTTATGAGCATTTTTGTGAAAAAACAACTTGTTTTCGGTCACACTAAATTCTATTGTTTTCACCTTAGAAATGAGACAATTTTAAATTGCTGATTACTGACCTATAAAATGTTGTAACTTTCTTCATACTTGACATATTTACCTTCTTTTTTTTTTTTTGTAAAGGGGGTACCCAGGTCTTTCCACATATGCTATCCATTTGTCTATTTGTTGAGTTTTCATTTTTTGTCCACATACCTATTTTATGTCTCTTGAGTTCAGTGTTGGATAGATCAGTTGTTTTAACAATTCATTAAAGTTAATTTGTTCAAAGGAGTCATTAGTTTGCGCGAATCGGACGTGTCATTAACGGATAGATTTTTATTTTTTAATTGAAAGTGTGGTTTAGTCATCTGAATGTGTGGAGCGCTTTTCAGAGATGATAAGGCGACGTTATTTTAGCACACTTCACAACCAGCGGTAGTTCAGAAGAAGAAAAAAATTTGGTCTACCGACCTTTTAACTGTCACGGTGTGAGTCCGGAATATCGGTAAAGATCACTTTTAATATACAAAACACAGGCTGGAAGACAGGAATACGGGCCCCACACAGGCTAACATCAAACAACGACCGACAAAGACTGAATCAAACAGAGGAAACTAAATACACAAATGAATCAAACATAACGAGGTGGAAAACAGGTGTAACAGATGAACAGGACGCTGAACGGGAGGCTGATGAGGGAGTGAGTTCAGGTGTGCAGACGAGATGATCATGGGAAGTGTAGTGCAGGAGACGCAGACAGGACGGTGCAGACGCAGACTGTGACATTAACGTCATGTATTCTCAAAGTTATTCAGTCATCTCAATTCATTGATATGCGCGAGCCGCGAGGGAGGGAGGGAGAGAGAACAAGACAGTTTGAAGACCACGAGAGTGTGTGCGTGCGCGACCGGGGCTTTCACTCTCTCAGTTAAATGAGCGCCGAAGTCACTCGTCGTCATCCTACTTCACTCATTGGATTGTGATTGAGGAATGGCATGGATATTCAAGTGTATTTGAATGGCATCTGTTTGTTTTAGTTTAAGATTATGCTAAAATATACTTTCCTCAACTATATTTAAGTTCCCTATGAAGAGCCAACCCTCACCTTTGAAAATTCCCTCTTTATTCCCGTTTATTCCCATAAATTCCCATTAATTCCCGTGGAAGGTTTCCATCTTTGAAAATTCCCAGAATTTTGCAACCCTACTTGATTTTTAGTTGTTAGACCCCTAGCGTCAAGTTATGCATTCATCTTGAGAACTTCATCTTTGTTTCCAAACGCAATGACTTCAGTTTTGTCTTTGTTTAACTGCAGAAAGTTGACACATCCAACTGTTTACTTCATTGATGGATTGTCACAGGGAGTCAATGGGGCTGTAGTCGTTAGGCGATAGGGCTAAGTAGAGCTGTGTGTCGTCTGCATAGCTGTGGTAAGCGATTTGGTTCTCTCTCATTATTTGGCATCGAATCGAATCGAGCCCTGAGGGACTCCGCAGTTCATGGATGTCCACTCAGACTTATGGTCCCCTATACTCACATAATAACCTCTCCATTCTAAGTATGACCTGAACCATTTTAAGACTATCCCAGAAAGCCCCACCCAGTTTTCCAGCCTGTCAAGAAGTATGTTGTGATCGACACTGTCAAATGCAGCACTGAGGTCGAGTAGTACCAACACGGATAATTTGCCTGTATCAGTATTTAAGCGAATATCGTTTATTATCTTTATGAGCGCTGTCTCTGTGCTGTGATGCGCTCGGAAACCAGACTGAAAATTGTCAAAGTATCCATTTGAGCTTAAGAATTTGTTCAGCTGATTGAAGACAACCTTTTCAATGATCTTACCTATGAAAGGAAGATTTGAGATCGGTCTATAATTGCTTAAGATGGTCTTATCCAGATTGCTCTTTTTCAGTAGGGGCTTGACAACTGCAGTTTTCAGGGAGTTCGGAAAACTCCCAGAGCAAAGTGAGGCATTTACCACTTCTTATAAAAGTACTTACATTCTGTATTATTTGAGCTGTAAAGTTGTAATTTTTAGAAATTATCCACCTTATTGTGCAACGTGGGAGTATGCTATTATCCGTCAATGAGCGTGACTTACGATTATTAAACAACTAAGAATTTAGTGTTTACTGCACTCTGTTAATGAGAACTATAATACATAAAACATAATATGATACCAATTTGCAATATAAAGCAGCATAACAGACTAAAGAGAATGAATTTCGGAAGCCTCGACACATTCAGTCTTCAAACACCTGCTCTTACGTTAAAAATAAGGCGTTTAGTGTTGCATTGTCATGATAATGAAGTTGTAAAATTGGATTTAACTAGAAATGCTTAGTAAGCGATTTTCTCCACACTAGAATCATATTATCATGCATACTGTTCATGTCTTGGGGTCGTACTATTAAAAAGTATTTTATAATCTATAGATTGGACCCTTTCATTTCCATTGTAAGCCTGATTTGTGCTTTTTTAATGAAAATGAGGGCCGAGTGGAAATGAACTTTTATGGTAATCTGCTGTCGACTGTGCTTGAAACAAACCCAGAATGTTCCTTTACTCATTGGAAAGATTATTGATATACTGTAGGTTAGTCCCTTTTTCTTATCCACGAGTTGATTCCACCATTTTTTTACAGAGTTTATATTTTCAGCTCTCATTTTAATGACATTTATAATCCATGACCGGAAAATGAACTGGTGCTTTATTAATCAACTCTTTAGGAATGCTATTAATATCACGCTGTCATCTCTGATTGGATGACTGACCATATGTGTTTTCTGATTAAAACATCTGAGCATCACACTGCTGTTTAGACGCTTGATTAAATCCTTAACCAATATATTCAGAAATTCTTACCGAGATCATTGCTTATACAATTGCTATTTTGCTGCTATAGCCAAAATAATGCTTTTTTCTATCTTCTTCATCTTTCTTTAGTGTGTAATGTTGCTGTTAAATCATGATAAAGCTCCAGTTCTTCTCTATATCAGTGTTTCTGAACTCCTAAAACGCCTCCATTGTAGTCTGGAGTTTCTCCCGGGAACGAACACATCACAATATTCCTCATTATAATAATTCATACGCAGAATAAAGGGGCAGGGCCTGGTTGAGTTAGTAGTGTGTTAAACTGGCGGTTATGGGAAGGGGCGGGACATTTCCCAAACACACTCGAAGCACTCGACCAATCACAACACACTGCTCCAGCCGACCATCAGAGTAATAATCAACATTC
This sequence comes from Pimephales promelas, assembly GCF_988280905.1. Classification (NCBI taxonomy): domain Eukaryota; kingdom Metazoa; phylum Chordata; class Actinopteri; order Cypriniformes; family Leuciscidae; genus Pimephales; species Pimephales promelas. Next base: position 18,400,310 of record NC_142786.1, on the reverse strand, counting down.
AATCAAATGCATGATACGACCTCTTCAATCTTCCCTTTAAGCCTGGAGGATTTAGTACATATTCTAAGGCACTCTTTCCCATCACAGATTTTAAACACCTAGTGTGTAAAATGAAACAACATGCTCCCAAAGCACATACTGTAATGTACATGCTCTGCAAAACACTTCCCAGAGGAACTGAATGCCAGATTCATTACACATATTGAGATCATTGCAATGGAGCACTGGGAAATTCAATGATTCGTTCAAAATAGAGACTGTAGGTTTGGAACAGACAAAAACTAATTCAAATAAAATATTGGTAATACTAATTATATACTATTTAGATGTATTATACTTTCTATCTGTTTCTAGTGTAAGAGGCCACTTGTATATTAAAAAAGAGTATTTCTTATTTTATACACAGTATTTGAAGACATATATAACGGCTCAGATGCAGTGCAGACATATTATAATAGGAAACATGTGACATCTTATTTCCTCTCGTTTTCTCTCACGCCTCGCTTATGAAAACTCAGCTTGGTCTATTTTTGTGGGGAAAGATTGTCTGGTTGGGAGAATAGCTATGTTGAGATAAATATTATAGGGGGAAAAGCTAAGAAAGAAAATTAATTTTTAATTGATTAAATTCCTTGTGGATTAACAAAATATTCCGACAGCAACCTCCTCTTTCCATGAAATGTCACAATGCTGGAACAATTATAGAGCCTCGCATTCCCAGACTCAAATGAATCCGAAAGCCATTTCTCGTAAAATTACCTGAGGCCCAGTTCCTGAGAAGGGCATTCCCTCCGGATCTGTCGGATTTCAACATAAACACAGTATATAATAGGGTGATTAAAGTAAAAACAACTGTTTAGTTTTGAGTGGCACTTTTTGCCCTCTTTCAAATGATATTCTGATAAAGCGCTGATCGCTTTCATTCCCACAGAATCCAGGCGAGAGCGTGTTTCATAACCAGGGATGAACAAAGGGACTTTTCTCATTTCAGAACTAATAAAGTGTCTCTCCGCCTGCAGCTTGAGACAGGAACGATACATCTCTTCAATTGATCCTTTCTGCAAAATCTGTTCCGAACACAAGATTCTGGTGCTCGTGCAACTCTACTCATGCAGCAGACTGAACCTCACAGCGCAGGTACACAGTTATTTTCGAGTAGCCAGACTACACCTATAAGGTTGTTCCATTGCAGCTTAATCTGGCCAAGAACTGTTATTCATGCCATGAAGAACCTTTAACATTCGTATAACCTTTCCATTGCACAAAAAGTCATTTCTGTTTCTCCAGTGAATGTATGTTGATTTAAAGGGATAGTTCACACAAAAATGAAAATTAAGTCATTAATTACTCACCCTCATGCTGTACCAAACCCTTAAAGCAGCGCTCAGTAAGACTGGGAACTTCTTTGCTGTTTTCTCGCAGGTTTCTCTCTCGAGCTCCCCCTACAGTTTCGGAGTATATATATATGACAAAACTGTCGCAAACTCGTTGTCAACTCTTCCCCCCTCCCATCTCGTTCAGGCCATGTGCATTTGTTTTCAGAGAAGCCGGCGAACATAGACGTCATTGGCGAACGACAGGGTCGATTTTGTCCCCACCACTTTTGAAACATCTCGCGGCACAGATGTACCAATGCAAATAGAACATCTCCAGTTAACAGCATTCGTTTAATTTGTTTGTGAAATAACAGGCGATCTAGCACTGAAATGTGTTACCTTCTCTCAGAAACGCGCTTCAATCCGTGGCGGAGATTCTTTCCGGTGAAATCACAAATCAAAATGCACACAAACGTGTCCCTTTTTCTCATGGGTTCTAATTCCGCTCTCGTATATTTTTTCTCCCTCATCAAAACATATAAAACCACTGATAAACATTATAATCAATTCAACCACTGATAAAAATTATTGGTTTTGATGAGAGGAAAAAAAAATATTCGAGTGTGGATTTCTACCTCTGGACGGACCATCACTGTACATGCTATCAAGGGCGTATATTTTCTATATACTCACTATACTCGGACATTGTGCTTATTTTTATTTATGTGCATCAGGAAGCTACAGGACATCGTCTTTCAAAACATGACCTACTCGAAAGAGAAAAAAAGAATGAATGCGTTATTGTAGCCTACCCAGCACTTTTGAAAATGCCCTTCCGAATGCGTCTCTGTCCCCAGCACATTTCAAACCAAACTGAGGACCGAGCCATGTCCACTGAGGTATGATTCTCAGAACAATATTATTCAAATGTTGAGTTACCATGGTAACTTACTCTGTGAACCTAACCTGGTTGGAAGCAGGTTTTCTTCAGTAAACCCAGAGTTTCTTGCGGTCTCCTCCCCTTTTTTAAAGAGGAAGTGCTGTTTAAACACCAACAATAATACTAAAATGTATTTACACATTCTTTAAGGAATATACTGTATATTATTTGTCCATGGTTTAATTGACTAAATCTGTTTTGCAGCACTTTGCCAAAAAATAAAAAATAAAATGATTAAAACGTTTGCTAAACTTTTATTTGATTACCACCGTTTTTGATAATATATGTCTATTAAATCATGAAAAAAATGGAATAAAAAACATTTAATAGAACTCAATTATTTTTCAAACATAATTTAATAAGCTATTAATGATAAAAATAAGATGTTAATCTTATTCATAATCAATTATTGAAGTTAGTTGATTACATATTACATGGTGGGTGGGTGGATTACATATTACGTTTTATTGAACAAATGTTTAATTTATTTAACTGTCATTTTAACTGATGATAATAATAACCGTAATTTAATAATGCAGTTTATATATTTAATAATTGTTTAATACCATAAACCGTGATATTTTCTGAGACGGTTCTCATACTGTGAAACTCTCCCCACATGGGAGAGTCCCACACCCCACCCCACCCTCGCTGTTAAACAATTTACTAAGCAACTTTTACTCATGTTTTAAATTAACTACTTTTTACTTGAGTAGATTTTTAGACTGGTATTTTTACTTTTACTTAAGTAAAAATTTACCAAAGTAATATAGCCTACTTTAGGTTGAATAACATTCTTCCAGTTTCACCTCTTGATATTATAACAGTAAGTTACTCTAAAATAGTTATGAATTATAAACAACAAATGACATCTTCAACGGTGTAGTTAGATTAATGTAATAATTACTATCTCTAGTAAGTATTGTTCTACATATTACTAAATCCCAACCTCAACCACTTGATTACAGTAATACAAGGAGAGACAAGAAACTGCACTTTTAATGCTTTCAAATTAACAATATACAATTGCATGAATTATTCTTGAATTGATCAAAGTGTGTAGAGGTAGAAGGTTATATAAAAAATATACCTTTTAAAAAATGTATGTAAAATCCACTATTGTTTTATAGTGAATTGGTCTATAGTTTATGCAGTAGCCTATTTATTGTAATTGCATCATATTTTATTTTAAATTACAGAAGAATTAAGAGTAATCCCTTTAATTAAATTACAATATTTAGATTACTTGGTAATTAATTACACCCAACACCTCTTTTTGTCTGGCACTTTTGCCATGGTGACTCATAATATCTGTGCTCCATTGATAATGGCTTTTTGAGTTGTGGTGCACGCGCTTAACTCAGAGTCAGTCAACAGTCAACAAGAGTTGATTGAACTAACTCATTTCAGCTGTTCTGTAACCGAAAACTTAGAGTTTCCCATCTCATAAGTCAACTCAGAGTCAGTAGCGTAGTGGCAATCGGGAGATTTCCCGGTGGCCTGGTAGTGTTTCGAGGCCGCGAGGGCCGGCCCGATCTGATAAAATGTATTTATTGGAAGTTCGCCATGGCCCAAGCTAAGGGAAGAAAACTTTTTTCTTTTTTTTTTATAACGGAGCATATTTGCACTAAGTGTCTGTCAGTTTTTTGATGCGCTAAACGCGAGTTCGAATCCGCCTTGCCGAACTCTCTCTTCTCCCTCTTCCCAACACAGATATGTAAAGATGTAAAATGTAAAACCTAACATTAAGGTCTCTACCGTTATATTTTGCCAGTGAACTAAAATTGAAACCATGATATGGCGTTGTGCCATTATAATAACTGAATAGCATCCAGTTTGTGCTGCGTGATTACTTTGCTCACGCGATCATCATGGTCAGGCTGCTGGTCACCGTGTGGTGCAGGCTGAGGAACCGGAGGAGTCCAAAGTAACAATAAAGATCACTTTTAACATACAAAACAGGCAGGAAGACAGGAACACGGGTGCAACACAGGCTAACATTAGACATCGACCGACAAAGACTGACTGAAACAGGGAGAACTAAATACAAGGAGGAATCAAACATAACGAGGTGGAAAACAGGTGTAACAGATGAACAGGACGTTGAACAGGAGGCTGATGAGGGAGTGAGTTCAGGTGTGCAGACGAGAGGATCATGGGAAGTGTAGTGCAGGAGACACAGACAGAATGGTGCAGACGCAGACTGTGACAGAACTCCCCCCTCCCGGAAGGCGTGGCCTCACGCCGCAGAACAGACGAAGGAGGGGGCACGATCTGAGGGCTGAGCGGGGCGTGGCCAGGGCGGAGCAGGCTGGGGGCGTGGCCAGGGCGGAGCAGGCTGGGGGCGTGGCCAGGGCGGAGCAGGCTGAGGGCGAGACCAGGGCGGAGCAGGCTGAGGGAGGACCCCTGGTGGAAATGGATGGATGGATGATAGATGGATGACAGATGGGTGGGTGGATGGAGAATAGATGGGTGGGTGGATGGTGGATAGATGGATGGATGGATAGATGATGGGTTGATGGATGATGATGGGTGAATGGATGGAGGATAGATGGAGGATAGATGGGTGGATGGATGGGTGGATGGATGGGTGGGTGGGTGGGTGGATGGATGGATGGATGGATGGATGGATAGATAGATAGATAAAAGTTAACTACATTTAGTCTTAGTTATTGTTCATTGCAACATGTAATACATTATTAAAATCAAAAGTTGTCATAAAGGGATGTTTTACCTGTGTGTAATTTGTTCATAAGTGTGACTCCTGCACACTTATTCAATAAGCTCAACCACTGTGACAACATTTCTTTATGTAAATATTATTTAATTATCTTGAGCTAAACTAACAATGAACAGTTGTATAACGTTAACAAAGACAAATTCTGCAACAAATTGCTCATATGCATTAACCAATGTTAACTAATGGGAAGTTCCCAATACTACAGGGAGCCTAAATATCCTTAAGCAATGAACACTAGCTTTTATACAGCAACCACAATTTTGCAAATATCAGACAAATGCAGCATTAAGTGCAATTGTTTTTTTGTTTTGTTTTGTTTTTTTTTTAGCTCCAAGAGGATTTGGAGCAAGAGGATTCTGTGCACAGCATTCCACAGATGCCGTTTATGTAACTGAGTGAGTGATGAAAACATTTACTGTGAAATCCACTTCACCTTATAATAAAAAGATTCTTTTCATTCCATTAATGTCTCAGGTATTGAGAGCAGTTTTCATTTCACACACACACTTCAATCCATCACAGCTATTTTAAATGAAAGAAAGTTATTTGGTCCACACTTTTCGTCTGTAATGTTCTGAACAGCAGCATCTGCTCTTCTGAGGACTTTAAGAAGGCTCGATATATCAGGACAGAGACGCCATTGTGTTCCCAGTTCAAGTCCCTTTAAACATTGATTCATAAACTCCTGAAGCACATCAAACAGTCAGCCCACAGACGAGGCGCTGAGCAACCGTGGGCAAACCAGACCATATGCACACAGAAATATGGATAAATATTTATGTTTTAAAAATACCACAGTCCTCCTCAGTTCATGAGCTACAACATGCATTCTAAAAATATTTACATATTTATTTTTACTTTTCAGAAATGCAGTAAAACCTGTTGACCAATGAGGTCTAAGATGCTATATGGAACACAGGTAATTTTTTAAAAAGTTATTATTATTATTTTATTATTGAGCATCAAATCGTCATATTAAAGTGATTTTTGAAGGATCATGTGACACCGAAGACTGGAGTAATATTTTTAAAATGTATAAAATTTCACAGTTTTACTGTATTTTTCATCCAATGCAGCTTTGGTGAGCAGAAGAGAATTCTTTTAACAACATAAAAAAATCTTAATTTTCCAAATGGTAATGTTACATGTATTTTTGATCAATTTAATGCATCCTTGCTTAATAAAAGTATGAATTTTATTTGTTTAATCTTACTGACCCCAAACTTTTTGAACAGTAGTGTTTATTTCTATTTTTTATTGATCTACTGACATTTGTAACTCTAAAATACCAACGCCTTCTCACCCCAAGGCGTCACCTTTGACCATGCTTCAATATTTGACGTTTTAGGCGCCCTTTAGCGTCACTTACATGACGCGATCCTACGGCGTCATCTAACTGACGCTAAAGGAAAGCGTCTGTTAGAGGACGCGGTTAGGTTTAGGTCTGAAGCCCATTCTCACTCCCAAGGCGTCACCTAACTGACGCCTTGGGAAGCATTTGGACATGCTTCAATATCTGACGCTTTAGGCGCCCTTTAGCGTCAGTTAAATGACGCCCTAGAATCGCGTGTACCCTACCCCCACCCCACACCTAAACCTAACCGCGTCCTCTAGGAGATGCTTTCCTTTAGCGTCAGTTAGATGACGCATTAGTATCGCGTCATGTAAGTGACGCTAAAGGGCGCCTAAAACGTCAAATATTGAAGCATGGTCAAAGGTGACGCCTTGGGGTGAGAATGCGTTGGCTGAAAATACAGAGTCAGGAAAATGGCGGTAACATTGTCATCACTGCATCTCTACAGTGAGCATTATGTTGCAGTGCAGTTCTCTCTTCTCATGCACTAACACAGGTTTCATGTCGATATGCTAATCAGTGTGTCAAACTTCGAGGGGGCCTTCGTCTGTGTCCTTATATCAGCTTTTAGATCACACGTTCATTCTGCTGGAGCTAAAACTGAGGGATGAGGATCAAATCTGTCCCTTCAAACAGCACTGGCTTTGAAATCTCTTTTGTGGAATAGTTGATCCATGCATTTTTGGAAAAGGGTTCTAGAGATCTAGGGTTCTGGACTCAAGTTTAAATGCCGCAAAGTTTCTATATAAGGAGAAATGTCTTAAATGATACTGCATAATTGCATAATACTTTCATGTTCAATGGGGTATTTTATTTTGTTCTACTGATTCATCAAATGTAACTAAAATGAAAATGTATTAAAAGGAAATAAATTAAATATATATCCATAAAATGATCCCATGATGGGAACCACTAAACAGTTCTATATGAAAATAATTTGATGGAAAACTAAAGACCTAAAACTACATAAAAACTGAAACTGGAGTAAAAATAAATTAAACCTCATGAGGAATATTTACAAATTGATATAAAAAATGACAAAAGTACATAACGGAATTAAAATTACTAAAAAAAGGTAATTCAAAATATTAATAAAACAAAAATTAAATGACACTGGGACATGGGACTGTCGAATGGCAGAAGATATTTTCTGAAAATAATGATATAAGTTTCAGTATGTTTCTAATTTTTCATATCCACAAGTTCCCTACGCCCCATGAGGCTTAGCATCAAAAGTGGGCGCGTCTTCCGGTTCAAAGTAAACAAGCGAGACGTGACACTCATTCATTCATTCGAGTATAGATTAATCATTCATATTTATACTAAAATGTATTATTTAATTTGTTTAACTTTAATTCAATCAGTTAAAAATGCAATGAAAATACAAAAATACAGCATGTTTTTCCACAAGGAGTTCTTTATTATTTGCAGATCTATGCGCTGCAGTGCTATGGACTGCCGCTACCTGCGAGCCAACGTTTCTTTAAACAGAGACCCTCATTTGTTCCTAAATAATAATAAAAAAAACTATCAAGTTAAATAAAACCGAAATTGCGAGACTCAGATCCACAAACCTGTGTCAGAATCAGAATCACGACACACCCCTTCCAACTCCCAGAGATATCCTTCCCGTCCAGATCCAATATAGCTGCCATATCTTTACAATTTGTATTATTTGAAGTTAACATTATAAAATTCTTAGACCTAGACTACACCACAAAACTAGTTGAGTAGATAAATTATTTAAAATTGGGTGATTCCAGCGTAATGGACGTGACATTTGCAGTCAAAACCTGAAATATAATTCTCAGAAAATGCATTAAGGCCATTAAAACCTCTGTTTATATATATATATATATATATATATATATATATATATATATATATATATATATATATATATAGGAGTCCAGGCATTAGAAAAATATAACACATGCATTTTATATTTAATATGAGGGAAATACACATGAGGGACATGACAGCACTGATCAAGCATTTATTCAAAGTTAATTTCGTTTTGTATTAATTGGATCTTAATTTTAATCAATGTTTCTTAAAAAGTAAACATAGCAAATCATAATCAGGACACGGAGGCGTCAGCGCCTGAACAGCAGCTCGTCTCATAAATGAACCGAAACTTAGCGACTTGCCTCACAGACCTGAGAAATATATATACAGCCTTTATACTATATTACATTAATTATATTATATTATATTATACTATGAAATGTTTACTCTCAGTGTCATTCATGTTCTGAATATGTTGCTTCACAGTAGCTTTCACTTAAAATCCTCTAGTATTGTTGGATAATACAATTTGCCACTGAATTAGTTTAGTCCGGTTATAGAACTACGTACAACCGCGAACAGCACAAGTTGTCCCTGAGCTCCGTGGCAACATCTCTCATAAAGGTTTGCGACTTAGTTTAAATAGTAAAACATTATCCAAAAAAACACCTAGCCTCTTCGCTAAATAGCACACAAAATATCATTGGTATGCTACTTCCGCTGCTTGACCGGAGGTTGCACCAACTTTATTTTTTACAGTAGCGCCCCCCGGAAACAGGTGGGTAGCACATGAACAATTTCCTCAAACTGTTACTTACGGTGTTTCTTTGTTTCATTGTTACTTTTGGATCTCCTTCAAACCCCATTCACTTTCACTGCATGGAAAACCAATTGTGTTTTTCTTACAGCAGGGGCAAAACCCAAAAAAATTGTAAAATTGAATTAAAACACTACAAGATTCCTCATTATAATAATTCATATGCAGAATAAAGGGGAGGGCCTGGTTGAGTTAGTTAGTAGTGTGTTATGGGAAGGGGCGGGACTGGCGGTTATGTGAAGGGGCGGGACATTTCCCAAACACACTTGAATCACTCGACCAATCACAACACACCACTCCAGCCGACCAATCAGAGCACAGTGTTTCCTTTTCAGAAGGAGGGGCTTCATAGAGACAGGAAGTAAACAGAGCATTACTGACAGACTGGGAAGAGAGGAGCCGCAACAATGGAGAATATGAGGAACAATCAATATTCCTGTTCTAGTACAGCCTGAAAACATAATCAACACTTTGCTGCATCAACAAGGCATTTGGTGTTTGTTAAATACTGTATTTGACTTATGCTTGACTATTTATGCCTATAGGTGTCTGGGATATTTTTTTCCACTAATAAAGTCTGTATTGCTTTTAATAGTGTTCTGCCGTTGGTGTTAGTGATGGCGCAGGTAGAGTGATAATAACAGGGCTTTCGGGTCAGACGGGAACAGCTCACAGCCTCTTATTTCACACCTCAAAATTGTTCAAGAAGCGTGTGAGACTCAGTCAGCAAAGCAAATCCTCTCCCACACAAGTGCTCAAACCTGCATGGGCTAAAAGGGAAAACAGCCCTTCTGAAGTCAAATGGGTGACAGGCAGGGTGTAATTTTGGCATTTAGATTTGGTGATGTGGATGAACCTGGACGATCAACAAACAACAAACCCCCGAACACAAACACAGGGCTGTCATGGTGGTCCTGCAACACCTGATGTCTCTCCTTCATCTTTCTCTCCGCCTCGTTCGCTCTGTTCTGAAAGTGCCCTAGTTAATACACTTTGGACAGATTTATAGTTTTAATTAGTGGGACATTACAAGAGTGTCAGGTAGTAATGAAGAAATGAAATGAAGAAGGATATATGCGACTGAAATGCAGAGATGGATGAAAAGAGCAGCGAGCACACAGAGATCCTTTGCTTTAAAATAAACTGGAGCACAAAATAGTGTCAGTTAATCTGGTTCTTGCTTTGATTTCAACCGTTTCACATCCATTCCACAGACTTTCTTTTCAGGCTTTATTATAAAAGAAATGCTACTTATTTTTACTTTGAATTGCTTAGTTGGTGAACCTTAAAATCCCCCTGTGGTGAGACTCCATGTTTATGTCTATGTGGTGTTTTTAATACGCTTAATTCATGTGTAAGTTCCTAAGTGGACAGCATTGCTAAGTATTTCCTCCTTAAAACTGCAGTGAACCAAAGACAGTCTCAAAAACACGGTTTGAGATCGCTGGTGTTTCACATATTTTGGTGTAAGATTATGCTTACACTCCTCTCACCGCCTGATTTATGAAAATGTGCTTACCTTTGAAATCCAGGTGTATGCAATGCCTGCCCTTGATAAATCCCGCGGCCGAAAACCATCGTCATTAGAATAACACGCCCCTAAATATTCAAGTCTCCGCTACCCCCACGCCCTTATTTTACGCCATGGACACACGGAAGACGGCACAGAAGAGAAACTTCTCCGACGTGGAGCCGAAATGACCTATCACAATGCATTATTTTACAGCACGTCTTTTGAAATTAGCATTCAATTTCGAATCACGTCACATGTATAATAGTGATGATGATGATGTGATGTGAAGTACCATTCATTCACATTAATAATTGCATGACAATTTGTAATAGTATTCTTCTTATTATGATGATTTGCATTAATGATGCTTATTGTTATTTAGAAGAAGGATGTCGTTATTATTATTTCTATTATTATTATCATTTAAAAGAAGAAGAATGTATTTTTTTATTATTTTGTCAGTCTGAATTATTTTTTGCTCATTAAAAGCTTTTTTTGCTCATTAAAAGATTTTTAAAAGCTAAAAATATGCTTAGGCTACAAATCAAATGCTTTGGTAAAGTCACACAAATTAAACATTGAAGTCCACATTACACAAAAATAAATACTGAAGTTTATAATTTCTATGTTTTTTTTTTGTTTGTTTGTTTGTTTTACAGTGGGTCATAATATATCATATCTTTTAGTTTGTCAGTGCGTTTTGTGGTGTTAGGAATTTTTCTGCGCATTTCCTCACTAACTCAAAACGTGCGTACACCACCTCCTGAGCTGGTGTAGGATTCGAGCGTGCCGTACGCCAACGTCCATATTGATAAATTTTAAACTCACCGTGGTTTTGAGTGTACGCAAGGTGTACGCTGGAAATGTGGTGTACGCACTTTTGATAAATGAGGGCCAATATCTTTACAAATATATATATATTTATAAACGTGTGGTTACACACTATACAAACAAGGTTTAAATTATATGAACAGACATCCTACGATGACGAGGACAACTTTAGATGCATTTGACATCGACTGAAAAGACTATTTGCTCAAAAATCATAAAATACTCTACTGTTACTGGAGGTGTCGTTGGATCGCAAACAGTAGATGACGATCCACAGTTGAGGATTAGCTTTTAAGCCACAACAACAGGATTAACCCACGAGTCCACAACAGAACATTTATGTTTCCAAGAGACATTACCGGCTGTCATTGAAACAATGGAGGATGGTGTACAGATCACCGAGGGCGGGGTCTATGCCACAACCACACTGTCAATCAAGCCCCTTTCTCACTTTCTACGTCACAAAGAGCTGAATCTTAGAACAGCTCGTTCTGAGACAGTGCATATGATTTATTGAGATTGTAAAAAAACTACTGGGTGGATTTTTATCATTCTAGCGTGGTTTTGCTCACACACTGCCGACATACATTTATGTTCAAACACCATGTAAAAGTGAATTTTCCATAATAGGTGCCCTTTAAACATTGCAGCGGAGACTGAAAGCTGGGAAGAAACTGAGGGTGGAATTTTATCTTTTAAGACACCTCAGTTAGGAGTTTTTTAGCAATGCAGGAAAAAAGGTGCTGTACACATTGTGTGTGAAGATATATACTGCATCTTAATTCTCTTACAAACGTAAAAGAGTCTAAATGGCAAGAGGTGTTTGGACTAGGTGTTTCCCCCAAGGGCAGCTGGAGGACCTTGTACAAACCTCCTATTGAAAAACGATCTGGAGATCTTCAGTGCATGGTATAATAGCCACGAACAGACACAGAGCACGTCTTGATCCACAGGTGAGTGAGGGATGCCCTTTCTGTGGGATATCAGAAACTGTCTTTCATTAGTTTTTGGATTGTATTAGATTACAACTGTTGTTTCCAATAATTGATGGGTGGTGTCAGACCCTGGGAGAAGTTTACTCACCTGTGTATTTCATATATGGACCTAAGTATAAAAAGAGTAAAAAGGAGTCCCATGTCTTAGTGAATTTTTTACTTGGACAAGTTAAAATGGCAGCCCATTCTCACCCCCAAGGCGTCACCTAACTGCCTTGGGAAGCATTTGACCATGCTTCAATATCTGACGCTTTAGGTGCCCTTTAGCGTCAGTTAGATGACGCCCTAGGATCGCGTGTACCCTACCCCCACCTCAGACCTAAACCTAACCGCGTCCTCTAACTGACGCTTTCCTTTAGCGTCAGTTAAAAGACGCCGTAGGATCGCGTCATGTAAGTGATATTTTAAAACGTCAAATATTGAAGCATGGTCAAAGGTGACGCCGTGGGGTGAGAATGCGTTGAAAATGGCTATTTGGATGTCACGTAAAGAAAAACTGAGTGGTAATGAGTCCTGTGATGTTGAATCAGTCCTAAAGGGCTTAATAAGGTCACGATTAAAAATTGAGTACACATATTACAAATTGGTCAATGACCCTGAAGCTTTTAAATCTAAATGGGGTGTGAACCAGTGTATTTGTGACGTAGATTACAATTTAATTATTTTTTTTTAAATGTGTTGGGTTTTTTTTTGTTTTTGTTTTTTTTGGGGGGGGGGGGGTGATTTTTGTGATGTCTTGAAATATGATATTTCACTGTATTTATGATTGGAATGATAAGGGAAGGAAAGGAAGGAATAAAACAAGATATATTTTTCTAGAATAAAGTGATTGTTAAAGTTTCTCTCTCTCTCTCTCTCTCTCTCTCTCTCTCCTTGCAAATTCTAATATTCTATTCAAATACGTGTCAGTTCTACATTTATATCCAGCATCTGTCTTCTTTATGTGATCAAATGAGGGAGGAGATGCTGTCAGAATAACACACACACACATACTGTGGGGACTCTAGACATAATGGTTTTTATACTGTACTCTGCATATTCTGTCCCCTTACACTAAGCCAACCACTAAACCCCCACACACAGGGTGCTTCTCATTTCTTATTTGTGCATCCTCGTTTCCTTTCCTTGCTTCCTTTCCTTGCGTCTCAGCTCCACCCCCTGTAGGATGCGAGGGAAGGAAGCGAGGAAAGGAAAGGAGGACAGAGGAATCGAATAAAAGCTTTTTTATATACATTGGAATACTTGATCACTCGAGCGTCACTCCACAGTGTCATCAGCAGCGCTAAAAGGACATATACACTATGTCACAACACAACCAAATACACAAAACGCGCTGCAAAACCTCACAACACAACCAAATACAGAAACGCTGCAAGTAACACAGACCACAACGGAAATGTTTCCGGGGAACCAAATTAGTGACGTACCCGACTGGGACTTGCTTAATGCTCGTGAGCTTCCCTATGCCCTACTCCCTTCAAAGGGCAGATGGCAAAGCTCTTCAAGTGGGAATTTGGCGTGAGGATGACCACTAGTGTGTCATTTATGTAGCCGTTTGGAAGTTGATGAAGGGAGCAACAACAGACAACGTAATGTAATTATTTTTACCTAGGATGTTCCTATGACAACGCAGCACTTTGTCCATCAGCTGTATAGCTGTTCTGACGACAGAAATATAATGATTAACATAACGGTTGCAAATAAATTATTCATTTTTTTATTTTTACTTTATAAAAATCTGTTAAAATATCCATTTTATATATCTGTATGTCAGTGCCATACATTACCTAACATTTTTAGGAAACTTTTCTTATGAAAATTTAAACATAAAATGAAACTATTTGTATAGTGTAACTGATGTATAGATTAATATCTTGGCTTCATGTTCTTCTAGATCTTTTTTTATTTAGTTTAGTTTTCAGATCATTGTTCTTTTCTCATTTGTATTGTGATGACATTGAACATATTGTTAACACATGTTGTATATTGTACACAAGTTGTATGTCATAATTTGGAGTCTCTGTGTTTTGCGGGGGGAAAAGTCAAAACAAATTAAATAAATTAAAGTAGAATTTTGAGTAAGCAAGGAGTATACACTGACTATAAAAAAATATAATATATTATAATATTATTTATATATACAATGTTATTTTAATAGTATAGTTTATTTTAAAAAAAAAATATAGGCTTTGACTTCGTCAATAAAGGTTTTTTGCTGTAAGCACGTCCTGTGTATGCTATAAACACGTCCCAGTCGGGTCCGTCACTTATTTGGTTCCCCGGAAACATTTCCGTTGTGGACCGTGTTACTTGCAGCGCGTTTCTGTATTTGGTAGTGTTGTGAACTTTTACAGCGCGTTTCTGTATTTGGTTGTGTTGTGAGTACTTGGAGCACACGTGTCTTGTGGAACTGATGAAGATGTTTTTCTTAATTTGCGGATGTTTTTTGTATTTGCATGCGTTTTTATATCTGCACACGTTTTTTGTATGCGTCTTCATCAGGTTGCAGTACTAACCCAACCCCTAAACCTACCCAACACACACACACACACACACACACTCACTCACTAATCCGACTCCTAAACCTACCCAACACATACACACACACACTAACCCGACCCCTAAACCCCCCCACACACACTCACACACTAAGCCGACCCCTACACCTACCCAACACACACACTAACCCGACCCAAACCGACCCATCACACACACACACACACACACTACCTCAACCCCTAAACCTACCCAACACACACACACACACACACACACACACACACATTTAAGAGCAAACTGCCTTTGAAAAGCCTATGAGGATTTTTCCACCTAAAAATATGATCAATAATGAATAATTTCCCATCTTTATTTTTTTTTACACTATTTTGTGTGAGGTATTTATGTTAAATTACTTTCTTCTATATGTTTTTTACAGCAGTAAACCAATGGTGTGATTCTTCATTTATGCACTGGACTTTCGTTAAATATTAGTTTGTTTGATGGGCATGATTAGATCCATAGTAGATATCTGTAACTTTTTTTTTTTTTTTTTTTTTTCGCAAAATTTACATTTAGAAAAACCCAAAACGGCCTCGCGCGCATGTGAGAAACCCAAACACCTGATGCACTTACTGTGAGGGTCGTCGCTTGCGATGAAGCGAGCACATGGCGGAGAGCAACGTCGATACTCCATTGCAGCTTCACTGGAAGGAGAACAGAGTTCCACTTGTGCAGTCGCTGAAGTGCAAGAATCCGAATAATCCATTATACAGGCTTAGAAAAACCGAGACGAAGGACGATGTGATCGCTTCGTGAAGGCAGAGAAATCTGAGGGGAAGATGGCGCACGCGCGTATATGATTATGCGGTCGTAATTGCGTCGGGGCGGGGCCAGATTGCGCGAGCGCCATCAGCCAATGAATTGGCGTGATTCTATTGGGCTTCAGACAATCGGCATATTCAGAGAATATGCGCTATGCGCAACGTTGAGTGAACCTATGAAAGAGAACTATCTATCTCTAACTATCTATAACTTTTTTCATCAAATAATGTAGCTTTGGTGAGCACAGAAGACTCACACACATATCGTGTGCATTACTGTTAACACTTAAACATAAATTCGAGAGATTAGTGTATTCACAATGAACATTTTCAATGTATTTTAAATACCCGAATGATGCACTTTAACCGCAAAAACAAATGTTGAATGTTGGAGACATAATGCACAATAATACAAGGACACATTTTCAAAAACACAAGAATTCTATTGATTTACGAACTAGCGCTCTCTCTCTCTCTCTCTCTCTCTCTCTCTCTCTCTCTCTCTCTCTCTCTCTCTCTCTCTCTCTCTCTCTCTCTATGCAGGCAATAAAAGAGGAAACACTATACAAACGGCTGTATACCTACCAGGCCTTCAGGACACCAGAAAACCTCCAGTGTGTGTGTGTGTGTGTCGGTTTTGTGTGTGTGTACTTGTCTACCTATCTAAGAGGGGACTTTGGTGTCGTTACACACTCACTAACAGGGGACCGCCGAGGGAAGTGGGGACATTTTTCAAGTCCCCTGTTAGCTATGCCTTAAAACATGTTAAAATCAACTAAAAAACGCTCTGGTGAATTTTTTTAACTTTTGACCAAGTGGGGACTAACACATGTGTGTGTGTTTAAGCCCATCCTCAGCAGCGCTCCTGTAGGCTGGAGCAGGAACTGCAGTGGCCCATTAACACACGTCGTTCACACTTCTCTATTGTCTGAATGGCTGGCTGTCCCAAAGCCTCTGAGACTGTAGAGCTGCTTAGTTAAGGTACTTTCAGTAAATTTAATAACCCCACGCTAGTAATCATTAGTTAAGCAATAGTAAATGCTTAACTAATGAAAATACAATTATTAAAACACATTATAGATATGCTTTTAAAACAATATTAAAGAATTTATAGCTTTATAGCTGTCTTTATAAATAGCTGATTATTGGTTTAAAAGCATATCTATAATGTGTTTTAATCATTTTAATTCCATGCTTTATTAATGAACAATTTATGATTTCTAAATGAAGTACAGCATTATAAACCATAATAATAAACCAATATAAAGTTATTTAGGAGTTGTCAGTGGTTTATAAGATCACTTAGAAAGTGAGTAAATGATTAATAAACTATTTCAATGTGCATTCATGTATCTTATTATTCAGACATATAGTAATAGTTACTTAGTGTGTAAATACATTTTTAACATGTATTTCTACTGTAATCCAAGGTTAATTCAGGTAGTTATCAACCATTTAGTAGTGGTCAGTTTACTATTTTGTGAGCTCATCTAAAGTGAGGACCTGTTATGCCTTGTAACGCATTTATAAAAGAGATTTCAAAGGCTCAGTTAAATATTTGTATGTTCTTTTATGTTCAAAGTGTTGTGTTTGTTTCCTTTTTCTGTTTAAAAGAGAACTGAGCCTTTAAATCTAATTTATGAATGCTTTACAAGATATAACTATTCCTCACTTTAGATGAGCTGCCAAAAAAAGTTAACTGACCACTACTAAATGCTTAACTTCTTGCATTTACTACATTTAAATACACTTAAGTGATCTCATGAATCACTGACAACTCCTAAATAACTGGTTTGTAAATAATGTTATTCTTCATTAGGAAATTATAAATTGATCATTAATAAAGTATGAAAATACAATGATTAAACACAATATTATGCTTCTAAATAAAGAATAAAGCATTTACACAAGAATAGAGCATTTATAGCTGTATTTATAAACTTCTTATTAATGTCTATTAATGCTTTATAAATTACAGATAAACTATTTACTAATGATTAACTAATGATTAATAGCATGCAGTTATTATGAAGTGCCCAGCGGCAACAGTTCGAAAGCAGAGGCGAGAAGACGCCTCTTATCATTCATAATATTATTTTTTTCTTATTTAACGCTCTCTCTTCATAGATACTGTCTATGCTTGGTTATAGCAGTCCCTAACAATTTACTTGCCATTGTTACTTTTCTTAATAATTTTGTCTGTACCTCAGTAGCAATTCCATACTAACAAATAATACAGAATATCATAACACTTTCGATGAAATTCCTATAAAACATCAGAAGCTTTATGTTGTGGACAATACAGGAAAGTTATTGCTTTAAAAAATTAATTCTCTGTTGTGGCTTTATACTTACAGTATATGATTGGTCCACATATCCCATTTAAGCTTATTGCCTACTGATAAGTTGTATTTGACAAATATACAAATAGTTGTATTTGACTATATTTTACATTTTACAAGCAGTTTTGACTGATATGTGTGCACTGTAAAACAATTATTGTTGGTTTAACTTAAAAAATGAAGTTACCTGGTTGCCTTGAAACTTTACGTTCATTGAAATTGAAAAATTGACTTAATACAATGAAGGAGATTGATTTTATAATCAGAAACTCAAAATATTATGTTATCTGAACCACATACATTATCTAAGTTGATTTGACAGAAGAAACAACGTTATGATAACAAATCATGATTTTTTTTTTTTACAGTGTATATTACTTTAGTTTGAAAATTACTTCAATTATCTTTTTAACAGTTAACTGGTTTCAATCTTATTTATGGAACAGAAAGTTTTTGTTCAGGATAGGTCATTTCTTCTGTTCTGTCGCTCACCTCCACAGGGATCGATCTCGGCGCCCTCCCTTTACTCGTTCTACATGTTACCATTGGGTTCTATATTTTAATAAGACATGGTGTTTCCTTCCATTCTTATGCTGAAGACACCACAAAATATATACACCTATTGAGAGAAATGATCCGTCTGCTTCCATTTCTCTTTTATTATGCTAAGATGAGGTTACATCTTGGCTTGCAAAAAAAATGTGTCTTTAAATGAACACAAAACTGAGGTGATAGTTTTCCCCACTGATAATTTTAAGACCACCAGCATCGCTTTGAGGAGCTTCTCTGCATTCAGATCTATGCGGGATTAGGTGTGCTTTTAGATGGGCCTTCAAAACGTGATAAATATCTTCCGTAACTGCATCTAGTTTATCAACTCAATAAAATGAAGCAGAAATATCTCTTTAAGGTATAATTGCAGGTCTCCACACAAGCTAAAATGTACATGATCTAGACTCTAGATAAATAAAATGCAATGGCAGCAGTAAGTCTGGGGAATGCTTATAATTCTCCTTTTGGTTTCAATTATGAACATGTTTCAATTCTTTTTAACAAGGCATATATTTCATAATACAATTATAAAAAGCTATAACATTATTTGATATTAGCATATTAGCAGCAGTATATAACAGTATATTAGCAGCAATTACACATTGTTCCCTTTACCATCAAACTGGAGAGCCTCTTTTCTGTAATGAAAGACCAATCTTATGGGTTGTGGTCCCTCATATTGGCCAATATCAGTAAAAAAAAACCAAAACAACCTTGTTTCCCTTAGGGCTTAAATTACCCAGATTTGTTTATTTTTTTATCATTACATTTTTATCCTGACTGACATCAGGTGATGCTTGTAACCCAATCATAATCTGTTAACCCACAACATTAGAATGTTATATTCCCATTAAATTAAATTAAATTAGAATGTATTTATTTCTAAATACTTATCACTTTTTTAAGCTCTTCACTTCAGCTGCACTGCAGTACATTTCACATTCAAAACGCATTAAAACTACCAAAACACATCATTCATATATATTTAATAAACCAGACCGTTCTCATCCTTTAACGTCATAGAACGCTATATGCAAAAACGGCGCTATACTACGCACATGGCACCCTTTATCATTAATATAACACGCGAACCCAAGTCGTCATAAATCCTTTAGCGTAAATATGATACGCAGACCCTACCCCACACCTAAACTTAGCTCTCACAGCGCGTGTTATATTAATGATAACGGGTGCCATGTGCGTAGTATAGCGCCGTTTTTGCATATAGCGTTCTATATGACGTTAAAGGATGAGAATGCGTTGAATAAACACACACACACAACAGGCAGCAATATGCACTATTTTTTGCTGTTCAGAATTCGTTGGTTCATGTTTATATGGAAGACTTAGACTTGTTTACGTGTTTAGTTAATTCTTAATTTTTCTGTTTTTTTTTTGTTTGTTTTTTTAGATTCAGAATATGTTTCAGTGTAAAATACGGTAGAAATATCTTATTCGTTTGTCTGTTGATAAGTTTTGAACTTAAATAACAGTCTTGGAAATAATATCTAAGCATGTGCAAATTGGCCTGTACAGTAGATCAAGTTTTGTTTGCCAGAAATCAATTCATGTAAATTGAAAGATCTCAGTTTAGTCAATACTGATCGTGTGATCACTGAGTGAAGAGTTTTGAGAAGTTGTTCAATGTTGTATTATGTTCAGAGTTTTAGCAGTGTTGTGTCGAAGTGAAATATGTAGTTTGGAAGATGTAGTCACTGAATGCATTAATACAACTCTAAAAAGAAAAACAACAACAAAAAAGCAACCTGTAAAAGCAGCTGCAAATGGGGCCTTATTTATCACTCAGAAAGAATTAGCGTTAAACACATTTACACAAACTCTAGACACAGAAGGATCATATGTTCCCCACATCACACCAGGATATTTCACTCAAAATTGTGAAATATTTCACTCATTAAGTGTTTGATTTACTCGTTCAACTGATGTTCAAAACAACTGTGTAGTTACAGTGCTGCAAAAAAATGCAGACATGTTTCTTTATAAAATAGCAGACACAATACCACTGATATTGAAAAAAAAAGATCTAAATCAACTTCTAGGTTTGGGTGAAGTGAGAGGGTCACAAAGACAGAACTAAAAACCTAATTTGTCAAATAAACTCTAAAAATAAAAGATATTCAAGACTGTGGTATAAATAATTGGATGATCTGACCATAACTCATACTATCCTTGATTTTCTAACTTAGGACATTTCCTTTGTGTGTGATTACACCGCCCTCCCCCACACTAATTAACATATCAATGCAGGATGGCTTGAAGGTGTCTAGGTGAAGTGGCCTGAGCGCTTACAAATACAGCTACCAATGTTCAAGTATCTGTGCAACTTCTCAAATAAACTACAATAAACTAGAGAAAACGTTGGGATTTACCCTTCCAAATTTATTTTGTAACATATTCTTTTGTAAAAATGTATTTAATAAATAAATAAAAACAAGAAGTAAACTACTGTTAACTGCAGTTTGTTACATTATCCATGTTTACAATACTGTAATCCCTGGTACTGTCGATGAACAGAAATCAAAAGATCAAGGGACAAATTATCAGTATATTTTCTAGAATCTCGGAGTGAAATGGGCTTATGTGACAAACTGTGGATCATTTAATTTTGCTTTGGAATTTTTTTATTCAATGGCGTCTTTCAATTTACATGAATGTATTTCACACTTAACACAAACACCAACAGAACTTTATGTTCTATAAAGACCAAATTGCACATCTTTACATTCTCCAATCAAAACTGATGTTCAAAACCTAACACAACATGAATAAGACCAAAATTTGCAATATTTATACAGCAATACCATTTTGAAATATAATCTGAATTAAAAACAAAACAAAAAAAACAATTATATTTAACTAAACACCTACACAAGTGTTTGTGTTAGTCTCAGTTTAATCACCAATTTAATCTATACAAAAGGGGAAAATTAGGAATAATTTTGTGCAGTATTGTAAACATGGATAATGTAACAAACTGCAGTTAACAGTAGATAGTCTAATTCTTGTATTTATTTATTTTTTAAATACATTTTTACAAAAGAAAACATTACAAAATAAATTTGGAAGGGTAAATCCCAGCATTTTCTCTAGTTTATTGTAGTTTATTTGAGAAGTTGCACAGATACTTGAACATTGGTAGCTGTATTTGTAAGCGCTCAGGCCACTTCACCTAGACACCTTCCAGCCATCATGCATTGATATGTTAATTAGTGTGGGGGAGGGCGGAAAGGTCTCACACAAAGGAAATGTCCTAAGTTAGAAAATCAAGGATAGTATGAGTTATGGTCAGATCATCCAATTATTTATACCACAGTCTTGAATATCTTTTATTTTTAGAGTTTATTTGACAAATTAGGTTTTTAGTTCTGTCTCTGTGACCCTCTCACTTCACCCAAACCTAGAAGTTGATTTAGATCTTTTTTTTTCAATATCAGTGGTATTGTGTCTGCTATTTTATAAAGAAACATGTCTGCATTTTTTTGCAGCACGGTAACTACACAGTTGTTTTGAACATCAGTTGAATGAGTAAATCAAACACTTAATGAGTGAAATATTTCACAATTTTGATTGAAATGTCCTGGTATGATGTGGGGAACATATGATCCTTCTGTGTCTAGAGTTTGTGTAAATGTGTTTAACACTAATTCTTTCTGAGTGATAAATAAGGCCCCATTTGCAGCTGCTATTACAGGTTGCTTTTTTGTTGTTGTTTTTCTTTTTAGAGTTGTATTAATGCATTCAGTGACTACATCTTCCAAACTACATATTTCACTTCGACACAACACTGCTAAAACTCTGAACATAATACAACATTGAACAACTTCTCAAAACTCTTCACTCAGTGATCACACGATCAGTCTTGGCTAAACTAAGATCTTTCGATTTACATGAATTGATTTCTGGCAAACAAAACTTGATTTACTGTACAGGCACATGCTTACATATTATTTCCAAGACTGTTATTTAAGTTCAAAACTACCGTATTTCACACTGAAACATATTCTGAATCTAAAAAAAAAAAACCTGAAAAATTAAGAAGTAACTAAACACATACACAAGTCTTAGTCTTTCATGTAAACATGAACCATGTAAAATGCTTGACATTCTGTCCCCCTCACTTTTGAAATGATTGCTACGCCCCTGATTCCACATCCCCCCACACTCATTTACATTTCAATGCAGGATGGCTTTTTGAAGGTGTTTTAGGTAAACTGGTCTGAGCGCCTACAAATACAGCTACCAATGTTCAAGTATCTGTGCAACTTCTCAAATAAAAACTAGATGCAGTTGATAAACTAGATGCAGTTACGGAAGATATTTATCACGTTTTGAAGGCCCATCTAAAAGCACACCTAATCCCGCATAGATCTGAATGCAGAGAAGCTCCTCAAAGCGATGCTGGTGGTCTTAAAATTATCAGTGGGGAAAACTATCACCTCAGTTTTGTGTTCATTTAAAGACACATTTTTTTTGCAAGCCAAGATGTAACCTCATCTTAGCATAATAAAAGAGAAATGGAAGCAGACGGATCATTTCTCTCAATAGGTGTATATATATTGTGGTGTCTTCAGCATAAGAATGGAAGGAAACACCATGTCTTATTAAAATATAGAACCCAATGGTAGCATGTAGAACGAGTAAAGGGAGGGCGCCGGGATCGATCCCTGTGGAGGTGAGCGACAGAACAGAAGAAATGACCTATCCTGAACAAAAACTTTCTGTTCCATAAATAAGATTGAAACCAGTTAACAGTTAAAAAGATAATTGAAGTAATTTTCAAACTAAAGCAGTGTTCATTTTGACAACAAATTTTGATTTAGTTTTAGTCTTTTGACTAAAATGCCATTTAGTTTGTCATATTTTAGTCATCTGAATTGTTTTAGTCTAGTTTTAGTCAACGAAATTCAATATGATTTTAGCAGCCTGGTCTCATTGTTAATACGTAGGTATTTTAAGTTTTTTGCAAAGATAGAAAACATACTTTTTTGTACGTTTGGATAGATGCTGAAATGTATAATATATACGTATTTGCAACATTTAAAAGTAACATTATTATGTTTTTACAACTACAAAACGTTAAGTATTTACGTATATTCTATGTCATAAAGATATCTGTATATATCCCTTTTTACCATTTTATGTAAGATCCCATAACCCTAATCCCAAACCTAAACATAACTACACTGTAAACGATTTCTGTTGTTTTCACAGGATTATACAGTTTTTGTCAACAGTTTCTTACTGTATAATCTATGTACAGTAAGTTACAGTAGAATTTAGTTGTTTTCACAGTATTATTTTGTTTTTTCAACAATTATGTACTGTGCACACAGTTGACAGTATGTTACTGTAGAATTTCAATGCATTCTGGGAAATTATCAGTTACTGTTAATCTAAATACAGCAGTGCAAACTGACCGCGAAAAACTCGACACACAGTTCCACGGGTAAAATTGCTAGACCTCTAATGTTATTATTCTTACATTAAAAAAAAAGAAATGTAGCACTGGGCCAGTGACCATGAACAGCCTTAATTCAGTGTGCATGAGAGCGCATTTGAATTTTGAAAGAGTTTGTCGTGTCAGTGGTGCCGCTGTCTTTTCTGCCGACCAGGAACTTCTTCATCTGGTAAGTAATAATTATTATGGATTCTTGCTATAACTTTAAAGTTATATAGAATAGCTGACCACAATTTCTGTATTCAATTTAATCTATTCTAGACATTTTACTATAAGATGTACAATTTGACACTCTTCAATGTAACCTAGGGACATGTTACTGTCAATTTAAATACATAAGTATGAAATGACTGCGTCAAGCTGCCATTTTATGAAGAACTCTTCAGTTCCCTTATTCCCTCTGTGAGAGCGCGCAGGCTGTGCATCGCGCCGCTGTCGTCTGCAATGTTTTCGCCATAGCCTACATATGATATATCTGGTTAGTAATTATATATTTTATGCAAACCATATCAGTTACTTACATTAACGGATTAAGGTTAGAACTGGCCGCGGCATGAACTATATGAAGTTACTTGATTAAATGTGATTTTATTAACATGTATATCATATATAGCCTCTTATAAGGTCAAAATGGTCTAATCAGTTTTGTTATTTACCACGTTATGTCGGTGGAAACGCCTGCACGTTCATTATTTTATAACTTTATAGGGTTGGGAATTGAAAATCGATAAATGTATCCTTAAATCTGATATCCAAGGTTAGGATTCGGATTAGCCTATTGTTATAAAATTAAAGTTTCGATTCCTCTTATTGATTTTTTCACGCTTATTTTTGTGTAAATCCTGACCTGGCAATCTGCTATTTAAGTTAACGTTAATGTTTACCTCAGTGACAGTCTCTACCGCAGCGCCCAAAAAGTGCAGTTTTGTCCAAATACAAAGCTATGTGTGACATTTACAGTATTGTCTGATATCGTAATTGTTTTTATAACTATGTGTAAACTGACATGTAACGTTACTTATTTGAAGGGAAAGACGCCCTGTCAAGCTTCTTTTGTCATACGATGTAACTTAGTATCACACAAGCAAGATTGACGTTTTCACGTGACCGTAAATGAATTGATTTTAAACAGTCCAACAAACAAGATAGTATTAAGTGAATTACACTTTAGACATCATTTTGTCTGTTTTTGCTGTTTAGCTAAAAAAAAACAACAACAACAAAAACGCTTTTACTGTAAAAACGTCTCGTCTGTTCTCCTTTTCCACAGGTGTGAGCTGTGCATATTAAGAAGACCCCATCCATCTTGACGACCGATGAATTGTAAATCTAATCTAATTTAATTATTCTATTTATCCAACTACTACTACTATACCTTGGCCAAATACTGACCCACTGAGAACATTTTAAACAGATTATTTGCTATCTGTGAATTTTGAACAGATAATTGCCTATCTGCAAGTTGTTAAGAATTGTTCTGGTTCAGTTGCATAAAAGCTTGGATAGAGAACTTCCTATTGCAAATGTTAGAACATTAAGTCTGCATATAAATGATTATTAATACCGTAATGCAAGTTTTTCATGGCACATGTGCATGATGATATTGTTTTGTGTTTAGATTTTTTTAAAGGACACTGGATAACACACTCTAAAAAATGCTGGGTTGTTTTAACCCAACTTTGGGCCAAATATGGACAAACCCAGCCGTTAGGTTAAATTTTTACATTGCATTTTTAAGCCAACATTTGGTTTTGTCCATATTCTACCCAAAAAATTGGGTTAAAACAACCCAGCATTTTTTTAGAGTGCAACTTGTCATTTTGTAATACTCATCTGGATTGGTGGTTTACTCGTCAAAGCTAGTTTATACATTTCTCCCAGCCCTGCAAATCTGGTCCTCTAGTTATAAAGGAGCCCAAAACCCTTTAAAATCAGCAACAGACCAGTCTGACCAGTTAGACAGTCTATCTCAAACCAATAGACTATCTAGTTTAAGCCCCCCCCCTTTCTAATAGATTGATCAGATAGCGCCCCTTTAATCTTTTCTATTTTACCTGTTCATAATCATTTTTGCATGAATTGAAACGCATGATTGTTCATGATTTTCATGCATGATTTAAATTGTATTATATTACATTATTATTATTCATGTATTTAATTTTATTCATGTATTTAAATGTATATATGTAAATGTAATGTGTTTGAAAATACACAATAAACCTTGAGCAGTTAAAGCTTCAATTGTTCTTTTTTCTATTTCCTATAGTGCTACTGTGCAACCTGTAGAATATGTAGAAAATCCATAGAAATATTATTTTAACTGTTAAATAATACTCTTTCTACGGATTTTCTACATATTCTACAGGTTACACAGTAGCACCAAATAAATACAATAACATTTCATAACTGTATAATACTATACAGTATTATTAAAAATTAACAGTGTAATACTGTACTTTAATATGGTAAGAAATTACAGTAAAATAATGTTATTTGATTTTACAGTATGCTTAACAGTACTGTAGTTAGTGTTAAAGTAATTTTATTGTTGAATGAAATACCCTCTTGGCTAGTGTGCAGCGACACTGCTGTGTTAATACATGTATATGTTAGTAATATAGACATGTGTGTGCAATGGCACATAACTATGGCAAGTAAATTGTTAGGGACTGCATAACAAAGCATAGAAAGTATATATGAAGAGAGAGCGTTAAATAAGAAAAATAGTATATATATATATATATATATATATATATATATATATACATAATGTATATAATAGATATATAATTTAACTGTAATGAAGACATATTTCACTGCCAGTTCACACACACAAAGTCCCCACTTGGTTGGATAGATATCGTTCAGAATGTCCCCTCTTTGCCAGTGTACAGCGACACTGCTGTTAGTAGTATAGAAATATATAGTTTTAGATCGGTAAGATTGTTTATGTTTTTAAAAGAAGTCTCTTCTGCTCACCAAGGCTGAAATTATTTGATAAAAAAAACAGTAATATTGTGAAATATTATTACAATTTAAAACAGCGTTTTTCTATGTGAATATATATATATATATAATGTATATAATAGATATATAATGTAAGCGTAATTAAGAAAGATTTCACTGCCAGTTCACACACACACAAAGTCCCCACTTGGTTGGATAGATATCATTCAGAATGTCCCCTCTTTGCCAGTGTACAGCGACACTGCTGTTAGTAGTATAGAAATATATAGTTTTAGATCGGTAAGATTGTTTATGTTTTTAAAAGAAGTCTCTTCTGCTCACCAAGGCTGAAATTATTTGATAAAAAAAACAGTAATATTGTGAAATATTATTACAATTTAAAACAGCGTTTTTCTATGTGAATATATATATATATATATATATATATATATATATATATATATATATATATATATATATAATGTATATAATAGATATATAATGTAAGCGTAATTAAGAAAGATTTCACTGCCAGTTCACACACACACAAAGTCCCCGCTTGGTTGGATAGATATCGTTCAGAATGTCCCCTCTTCGCCAGTGTGGAGCGACACTGTTGTTAGTAATATAGAAATGTATAGTTTTAGATCGGTAAGATTGTTTATGTTTTTTAAGAAGTCTCTTCTGCTCACCAAGGCTGCAATTATTTGATAAAAAAACAGTAATATTGTGAAATATTATTACAATTTAAAACAGCGTTTTTCTATGTGAATATATATATATATATATATATATATATATATATATATAATGTATATAATAGATATATAATGTAAGCGTAATTAAGAAAGATTTCACTGCCGATTCACACACACACAAAGTCCCCACTTGGTTGGATAGATATCGTTCAGAATGTCCCCTCTTTGCCAGTGTACAGCGACACTGCTGTTAGTAATATAGAAATATATAGTTTTAGATCGGTAAGATTGTTTATGTTTTTAAAAGAAGTCTCTTCTGCTCACCAAGGCTGAAATTATTTGATAAAAAAAAAACAGTAATATTGTGAAATATTATTACAATTTAAAACAGCGTTTTTCTATGTGAATATATATATATATATATGAAGAGTTCAGATGCAAAAGCCTCTAAGTGCCATTTGAAATTTTCTTTTAGAATGATCATTTTTATCAAGCTTGTATATTTAAGTTCAGTTATTTCAGTTTAATTGCAATGAGGATTACCTATTAATTGTCATTTAAGTGAAATTACTGAACTTGAATATATAAGCTTGATAAAAATCATCATTAAAGAAGAAAATTTCAAATGGCATTTAGAGGCTTTTGCATCTGAACTCTTCATATATATATATATATATATATATATATATATATATATATAATGTATATAATAGATATATAATGTAAGCATAATTAAGAAAGATTTCACTGCCAGTTCACACACACAAAGTCCCCGCTTGGTTGGATAGATATCGTTCAGAATGTCCCCTCTTCGCCAGTGTGGAGCGACACTGCTGTTAGTAATATAGAAATGTATAGTTTTAGATCGGTAAGATTGTTTATGTTTTTTAAGAAGTCTCTTCTGCTCACCAAGGCTGCAATTATTTGATAAAAAAACAGTAATATTGTGAAATATTATTACAATTTAAAACAGCGTTTTTCTATGTGAACATATATATATATATATATATATATATATATATATATATATATATATATATATATATATGAAGAGTTCAGATGCAAAAGCCTCTAAATGCCATTTGAAATTTTCATCTTTAATGATGATTTTTATCAAACTTGTACATTTAAGTTCAGTAATTTCACTTAGATAACAATTAATAGGTAATTATCATTGCCATTTAAGTGAAATCACTAAACTTAAATATACAAGCTTGATAAAAATGATCATTTTAGAAGAAAATTTCAAATGGCACTTAGAGGCTTTTGCATCTGAACTCTTCATATATATAAAATGTATATAATAGATATATAATGTAAGCGGAATTAAGAAAGATTTCACTGCCAGTTCACACACACACACAAAGTCCCCGCTTGGTTGGATAGATATCATTCAGAATGTCCCCTCTTTGCCAGTGTACAGCGACACTGCTGTTAGTAGTATAGAAATATATAGTTTTAGATCGGTAAGATTGTTTATGTTTTTTAAGAAGTCTCTTCTGCTCACCAAGGCTGCAATTATTTGATAAAAAAAAACAGTAATATTGTGAAATATTATTACAATTTAAAACAGCGTTTTTCTATGTGAATATATATATATATATATATATATATATATATATATATAATGTATATATATATATATATATATATATATATATAATGTATATAATAGATATATAATGTAAGCGGAATTAAGAAATATTTCACTGCCAGTTCACACACACACAAAGTCCCCACTTGGTTGGATAGATATCATTCAGAATGTCCCCTCTTCGCCAGTGTGGAGCGACACTGCTGTGTAGCAATATAGACATGTATATGTTTGAGCATTATATAATGACACACCCACACACACACACACATATGTGTATAAGTATGTATAAGTTACAAAATGAAGACAAGATTTCACTGCCAGTTCACTTCACTGTTCACACAGACACACAGTTCAATTGCAGGCTATATGAGTCCCCTGTTGGTAAGGTAGACATCGGCCAGAGTTTCAGGTCCCCACTTGGCATGTTTTTTAAAAAATAAAAAAATGCATATTTAAAGTTATATTATGAAAAAAGACCTTAAAAGAGAATTTTGTACGTCATTTTTGTTTCTTCAAAATGACCAGAAACACTAGTCCCCTCTTGGCCAGTGTAGAGTGATAGTCCCCTTTTAGTAATATAGACGTGTATGCGTGTGTGTGTGTGTGTGATGGGTAGGTTAGGGGTCGGTTTAGTGTGTGTGATTATAGATTTAGGGGTCGGGTTTGTGTGTGTGTGTGTGTGTGTGTGTGTGTGTGTGTGTGTGTATTGTGTTTCATGTCAGTGATCTGTAGGGTTGCCACCTTCACTGAGGCAAAATAAGGGACACCCATACACAAGATAAATAAATAAATTAAATTTTAAAAAAAATGCGTCAAGTGTATGGAACTGATTATTTCAACATGCCAACTTGACAGCTCAACAATAAACCACGAGAAAAAATGAGATCAAGTATGTGAGCTTGCAACAGAAAAATTTTTATATTATTATTTTACATTTTATTATTTTACTCTTATTTACTTATATAAACTCTTCTGTATATGTTAGGGATTACAGAACCATTAATCATGTTTTTGACAATTATGCATGGATTGTTTTTATTTACTAAAATTGATTTTTAATTTGATTTTGAAATTGTTATGTAATTGTTTGTCAGTTTTTTACTTAAATAATGTAGCACTTTTAAAACTTTCCTTTAATTGCCATAAAGTGTGTATAACAGATAGGATCACAATTTAGTATGCATATATGATTAATATTTAATAATGCAAATTATAATATTTAAATATATTAATCTGTTTAATAACATTAACAAATAGGTTACTTGTCTACCAAGCTCTGTATATTAATATTATATATTTATTTTCCAAAGGAAAAAAAAAAAAACATAGGCCTATACCTTTAAAAGCAAGGATTTTGTTATGAAGTGGAAGGATGATGAACCCAAACGCAGACAGTGTACAATGAACTCAGGGTTTATTAGGACAAAAAGGAAAACAAAGCCCACGAGGGGGCAAAACAAGACTGGGTAACAAACACTAGACTTAAACTGAGGTCAAGACAGGAACAATACTAAAACACGAACAGACTCTGGATTAACAGTTAACTCAAGGGATTACTCACTGCAAACTTCACAAAACAACAAACAGCTCTCACAGCAGGTTTCACAGCATGTTTCAAACAATGAACCGACGCAGGACAGCAAACACAAGGGGATTATAAAGGGGAACACTAATGACCAGGACAGGTGAAACTGACTAGACAATAATCACAAGACTAGGATAACAAGGGGGCGGGGTAAGTTAACGAGACAACACAAGCACATGGCCCAAACAGGCCATGCGCTTGCACACAAAACATGATTCTGTCATGATCCTGCCTCACGACTAGAGAAAATCAAAGACAAGAAGGCAGAATCATGACAGAACCCCCACCTTAAGGAGCGGCTTCCAGACGCTCCTCAAGGGGACATTAAACACGGGACATGACAGACTGTGACAAAGACACAAACCAACAGTACATAGCAAAAACTAACAAAGGCATACAAAAATACACAACGACAGGATTGGGGTGAAACATCAAAAACAACATACAAGGCAGAGGAGGTGGAGGAAACACAGAGTCTTTGAGCGACTGTCCAGGGTGGGTGGGCGGGACAGGGGTCCTGGGACCACAGGGAGTGGACTTAGGAAGAGAGGACCGAGCGGGCTTGGGAGGAGTGGTGTGGGACAAGGGAAAAACAGTCCGGGGTTGAGCCATGACAGGGGAGACAGGGGAAACAAACGGAAGTCCAGGGACCGTGGGGACAGGGACAAATGGGGAAACAGTCCGGGACCGGGGTTGAGCGCAGACAGGACTGACCGGGGAAACACACGAGGTCTTGGGAACAGTGGAAGTCACAACAGGGATAGCAACTGGGGGTACAGCGAACGATGGACACGAAGCTGGACTCATGACGGGGGGTGTGGTAGGAGATCGCAGAGGGAAAACTGGGACAGAGCTCACAGAAGGTGACTCTGATCCGACGATCATCCTCTCCGACTTGGGAGTGGTGTTCTCCGCTGCAGGTTCAGGGACAGCGCCTACCGACATAGGTTCAGGGACAGCACTTACAGACACAGGTTCAGGAACAGCGCTTACAGACACAGGTTCAGGGACAGCGCTTACAGACACAGGTTCAGGGACAGCGCTTACAGACACAGGTTCAGGGACAGCGCTTACAGCAGCAGGTTCAGGGACAGCGCTTACAGACACAGGTTCAGGGACAGCGCTTACAGACACAGGTTCAGGGACAGCGCTTACAGACACAGGTTCAGGGACAGCGCTTACAGCAGCGGGTTCAGGGACAGCGCTTACAGACACAGGTTCAGGGACAGCACTTACAGACACAGTGGGCTCGGGACAGGACAGGACAGGCACTTCGAGGATCTTGATCAGACTGGACAAATAGTCAGACAGGGTCTTGGCAGCCAGAGAGATGGGCATCTCCTGACGAGCAGAAACCGACTGCAGAATCTCTCTTGCGGCTAGATCGGCCGCAACTCTCTCCGCAGTGGGCTCTGGGACGGCGCCTGCTGGAGCGGGCTCTGGGAGGGCGCCTGCTGGAGCGGGCTCTGGGAGGGCGCCTGCTGGAGCGGGCTCTGGGAGGGCGCCTGCTGGAGCGGGCTCTGGGAGGGCGCCTGCTGGAGCGGGCTCTGGGACGGCGCCTGCTGGAGCGGGCTCTGGGACGGCGCCTGCTGGAGCGGGCTCTGGGAGAGACAGAGACAGAGGACCAGAGGCTCCCTTCTTCCTCTTCTTCTTCCTGGGTCGTGGAGCAGAGGACATAGCCAGGCTTGTGACCGGTTGGGGAAGCACGACAGGAAGTGTGGTCTCAGTTGAAGAGGACTCCGAAGTAGACTCCCACGACAGCCATCTCTCTCGCTTGCCACGGAGACTTGCGGGTGCAGCTGATGCGTCGGGAGCCGAAGTGGAGTGAGCCTGGTTCCCCTGCGTAACCACGGCTAAAATGTGACCCTCCGGGATCACTGGCAGCCTGGCAGGTGGTGACAAGCTTGTGGGTGTCTGTGACTCTCTCCGGGATAAGCTATCCACCACAGCTTGAAATGGGCGACGAGTGAGCTCCTCCCGTTCAGTCAACGGAGGTGGAGAGTTGAGACCGGCGATGAAATAGCGAGAAACCAGGACCTCAGGCAGGAAGAATCTCCTTTCTTCAACGACCTGAGCATACTTCTGCAGGGACAACTCACCCTGGGGAGGAAATGGAAGTCTTCCAGCTCTACTATCTGCGATGGCCGACTGCCACCATAATTCTTGGTCAGCCGGTTGTGGTCTATTGGGGAAAGACAAACAGTCTGCTGGGTTCTTCTCTGGTCGGTTCATTCTGTTATGAAGTGGAAGGATGATGAACCCAAACGCAGACAGTGTACAATGAACTCAGGGTTTATTAGGACAAAAAGGAAAACAAAGCCCACGAGGGGGCAAAACAAGACTGGGTAACAAACACTAGACTTAAACTGAGGTCAAGACAGGAACAATACTAAAACACGAACAGACTCTGGATTAACAGTTAACTCAAGGGATTACTCACTGCAAACTTCACAAAACAACAAACAGCTCTCACAGCAGGTTTCACAGCATGTTTCAAACAATGAACCGACGCAGGACAGCAAACACAAGGGGATTATAAAGGGGAACACTAATGACCAGGACAGGTGAAACTGACTAGACAATAATCACAAGACTAGGATAACAAGGGGGCGGGGTAAGTTAACGAGACAACACAAGCACATGGCCCAAACAGGCCATGCGCTTGCACACAAAACATGATTCTGTCATGATCCTGCCTCACGACTAGAGAAAATCAAAGACAAGAAGGCAGAATCATGACAGATTTGTCTGTCACGGCCATAGGTCATGGCATGCTGTTTTTAGTCGCATGTTCTCTAGACTCATCATGGAAACAAAGACACTAAAATGCAACCACGGGCAAATTAATTACTCTACTTCTTGTGAAATTGATTTCATTATAATTAGGCTATTAGTATTATCCATAGCCTACTGTAAAATCCTTATTTGTTTATGTGTGGGTAAAATTATGATCTGTTGATATGACTATTTGTATTATTGGTAAGAAAATCTATGTATTATGTATTCAGACATAGGCTATTGTTAATTCTATAGTATAGCCTATGGAATTCTCTGGGTTTGTTAAGCAAGTTATTTTTCTCCACAACATTCACATTTTTATTATTAAATATGTATTTAATATCTCTCTCTCTCTTATTTATTATTATAACTTATTTAGGCTATTCATTGCCACTGACACTTTCCAGCGAAGTATTTGTTTCCTCACACTCTCGTCGTCGTTACTTTTGCATACGCTTTCGTTTCAGAGGTGGACGCAACTCTCTGCCAAAAGACCCGCCCTCTTCTGACTCTGATTGGCCCTGAACCTGATGGTGTTAAACAAACCAATCAAACCAACAATGGCAGCGCGTATTACCCAATCAAGGGTAGAATAGGACGCGTCTTCGCAGAATGCGTGTGGCATGATTTGCATGGGATCATGCGTCGGAAATACGGGACAAATCGCGTCCCGTATTGATTCAAAACGGGACGCGCTTTTTGTTTCACAAATACGGGACGATTCCGTATTTGGATATGCCAGACTCATAGTAGTCAAGTTTCTGTTCGGTAGATCACAGCCCCAGTTGGAGCTTTAATCCTGCTCGAAAAGAAACCTCACAAAACATGAAGAAATAACTTATAATAACAACTGTCCTTCGGGCTACAGATGAACCGATGCTCTAAGAATCACAACAAAAGACACTTCTGAAACGTGTGGGTTTTTTTTACTTGTCATTAAGTTTTATAATATAGTGGGATGGAATATTTGAAGATAATGTTTGAGTTTTTGCTTGTCGGATTGTGCTAAATAAGCTTTATTAAGCCTACTAAAAACTTTGAAATGTGCACAGCAGTCAGTCATCAATATATACCGGATTAATTCCTCAGCTCTGTAGAGATTTTACAGGCACTGAGAGCTCTTCACACACACACACGGTCATGACCTTTCAATGCCTTCAGAAACATTTTTGTCATCAGTCTTTGATGAATGACATCAGGCACATGAAAAGTGGGAAGAGAAGACGAGAGTGAAATGTAACTCCATCTGCAGAATTTAAGCAGCTTTTATGAGGTCAGTGTTTTTTTATTATCATCTGTCTGTCTGATTAACTAAGTTTTCTTTAAGTATGTTAAAAAGGAGACGTGATGGGGCAAATGGTGAAGAAAAAGAATTGCATTCCACAAAAGCACTGGATTTCTTCCTCTAACCTTGCAGATTTTCCCGGGAAATGCAAAATTATGATGTTTGAGCGACTTTTAAAGGATTAGTTCACTTCAAAATTAAAAAAATGTCCTGAAATTAGGAAAATAAATGTTTTTTGAGGAAATCATCGTTTCTCTGTGCTGTTGTGCTATGCTTTTACTTTACAATTAAAACTATTTTTTTAAATGATACTGTTATGGTTTTAGTTATCATACTTGTTTTATGGAAGCTTGTTTCCGCCACAGAATGAAAAATAAAAAAAGTAATTGCAAATTTTTATCACACAATACCGAATTGTTTTCTCAGAATTGTGAGATATAAAGCCAGAATTGCGAGATATAAAGTCTGAATTGTTTGATATAAAGTTGCAATTGCATGTAATAAAGTTAGAAATACATGATATAAAGTCAAAATTGTGTGTTGTAAAGATAGAAACTATTCTGATGGGAAAAAATTTAGTATTTTTTTTTTCTCTTAGCATTGGCCTGCTAACTCGCAATTGCGAGTTTATATCTCACAATTCTGAGAAAAGATTTCAGAATTTCGAGATATAATTTCACATGTGTTATAAAGTCAGAATTGTGAGATATAAAGTCACAATTTTGAGAAGTAATGTCGCAATTTTGAGAAATAAAGTCCCAATTGGGAGATGTATACAATTGTGATTAAAAAGTCTCAATTCTCTTTTTTTTCTCGTAATTTCAACTTCAATTTTTCAGAATTGCCACTTTATTTCTCAAAATTGCGACTTTATTTCTCAGAATTGCGACTTTATTTCTCGCAATTGAGACTATTTTTCAGAACTGTGACTTTATATCTCGCAATTGCGACTTTATTCCTCAGAATTGCGACTTTATATCTCGCAATTGCGACTTTATTTCTCAGAATTGCAACTTTATATTTCACACTTGTTACTATTTCTCAGAATTGCGACTTTATATCTCGCAATTGCGACTTTATTTCTCAGAATTGCGACTTTATATCTCGCAATTGCGACTTTATTTCTCAGAATTGCGACTTTATTTCACGTAATTGCGACTTTATTTCTCAGAATTGCAATTTTATATCTTGCAATTGTGACTATTGCGACTTTAAATCTAGTATTTGCGACTTTCTTAAAATTGTGACTATTTCTCGCTATTGTGAGGTAAAAAGTTGCAATTATTATTATTATTGTTATTTTTAATTCAGTGGCGGAAACAATCTTCGATAGAGGCAAGACGTTCTTAAACTAGAAATTATTTTATTGGACAAAATGTCTCCAGAAAAGTTGAAAAACTCGAAGAAGAGGAAGACTACGTTTATTTCTACACCATTATGTATAATATATTGATGAATTTAAAGGTAACAAAGAAAAAAAAAATTCATCGTATTTTAAATAAAAAAATTCTACTTTTACCATCCAGGTAAAATTATGATTGACAGCTTTCATCCTCTCTCTGGGAATTCTGCCATTGAAAACTCTTTATCTGTATTTCACACATTTCAGCAATGCAGTTTTAATATGCAGTGAATATCCTGAATGCAGTCGGTTCAACTTACAACCGATCCATTCCAGCTACGGAAGTTTCCTCGTCACCAAGGTCAGTGATGCTTTTAGCCGGGGTGTTTGCGGGTTCTGTGTTTGCGGGTTCTGCCAGCACAGCATGTTCTGGATCCATTGCAGTGTTCATGCCGTGATGGAGTCGGGTCACGCCGGACCAGACATGTGGAGCTGGAGATGGGAGTATTTCAAGCATTAGCTCATAATTCATCCCATTGTGAACCCAGTGATTTCTGATGATACCATGGCATTTACCAGCCGACCACAAACCAGGCTTTAGTATAAATAGACACACAAAAACCTTGCAGTGATGTAAGTCACAACCACTAAATTATCAGCCTTGCAAAAAAAAAAAAAAAAAAAAACTAAAAACAATGTCTGGCGTCAAGGTTTTAGTCACCGAAAATGTGAGGCTTTCTAGTTCTTAACCTCTCAAGTGTCACCGTAGCCCACATATTTAAAAAAAGTCATATCCTGTACTAAACCTAAACTAATATTGACAAACTATATCATTTGAAAGCTTACAATCTGTAGTTTTCATATCTATCATTTTGCAACAAGAATATTTTCATACTCCTAAGGTGTGACCTTTATATTGAAATAGTGCTGAAATCATGAAAGAATAGTAGAAGCCTGTTTTTTTTTTTTTTTTGCATGCCAATAGTTCAAAAGATAACATCCATTAAATTGTTTTAGAAAAAAGGTGAACATGTTTTTAAAAATTATAGATTCACCATTTGTGAGGTGGCAGCGAGCTACAGTATATAGGCTATATATTTTTAACACAGTCTCATCCCAGGAAGTCATATAACTGACGTCTTGGGACGTCTTTTGACCATACGTCGACATCCTGTGGGATTATTAGAGGTTCATATTCAATTCATATCAAAATATGCCAAACTTCTCATATTACTTCTGAATCGGATGCCAACTTCATAAATTGTATGAAAATCGTGGATATAATGGTTCAGATATCTCAAAACTCATATGGAAATGGCGGCCCCTGGGCAGTAATGGAGTCTGGTTGCAATTCACAACCACTGAAAATGTGAGGCTTTGTTTTGCCATAGTTCTTAAAGATTTATTTTAGAGCCATACAGAATTGTGTATGATTTTTCTTTATATTAAAAGTGATTTTGTTTATTAATAAATGCATTTTTTTTATTGCATCATGTGACATTGGCTAGTGTGGTGCTAATGCATAAAACATTTGAAGAAGAATAAGGAAGGAAGGGCTTTTGACTGGAAAAAGGTTAAAAAGCATATTTTTGGAGCTTAACCCCTTAACGCCCACTGTCGCAAATATGCAACAAACCGTTTGACTCAGTCAACCAGCCAAGATAACGTATGCATTCCCCCAATGCCGGTTAGTGCATATTCGCTACGGACCTAGGACCTTCGACAAGCACTTGTTTCTAGTGGGACCGCAAAGTGCCAGACGTATTTCCTGTTTACGCACGGTCAGGAACATTTGCAACATTTGCAACATACCAAAATGACTATTATGCCCGCTGTTGCAGATTTGCAACATACCAAATTGACCCCAAATTGACCATTTACAACATACCAAATTGACCCCAAATTGACCAATGCCCGCATATATATATATATATATATATGTGTGTGTTTGTGTGTGTGTGTGTGTGTGTGTGTGTGTTAAAAAACTGTGGTATCAAAAGTTCACAGTAATTATAATCTGTTACATTGTTATTTTTGCAATTAATTTAATTTGTACATTTTAATTGAAGTTGTTATAATACTTTGTTATTATTGATGTCTTCACTATTATACTATTCTATGTGTACTATGTGTGCAATTTGAATTTAATTGAATTAAGAAGGGAGATGGAGACTTGGAGAGATGGAGAGACGAGAGATGGAGAGATGGAGAGACGAGAGATGGAGAGACGAGAGATGGGGAGACGAGAGATGGAGTGATGGAGAGACGAGAGATGAGAGATGGAGAGATGGAGAGACGAGAGCTGGAGAGACAAGAGATGGAGAGACGAGAGATGGAGAGAAGGGAGATGGAGAGACCAGAGATGGAGAGACCAGAGATGGAGAGAAGGGAGATGGAGAGACCAGAGATGGAGAGACCAGAGATGGAGAGACGAGAGATGGAGAGACCAGAGATGGAGAGAAGGGAGATGGAGAGACCAGAGATGGAGAGACCAGAGATGGAGAGACGAGAGATGGAGAGACCAGAGATGGAGAGACGAGAGATGGAGAGACGAGAAATGGAGAGACCAGAGATGGAGAGACCAGAGATGGAGAGACGAGAGATGGAGAGACGAGAAATGGAGAGACCAGAGATGGAGAGACCAGAGATGGAGAGACCAGAGATGGATAGA
This sequence comes from Pimephales promelas, assembly GCF_988280905.1. Lineage (NCBI taxonomy): Eukaryota > Metazoa > Chordata > Actinopteri > Cypriniformes > Leuciscidae > Pimephales > Pimephales promelas. The sequence continues at coordinate 18,361,421 of NC_142786.1, read as the reverse complement.
CGAGAGATGGAGAGACCAGAGATGGAGAGACCAGAGATGGAGAGACCAGAGATGGAGAGACGAGAGATGGAGAGACCAGAGATGGAGAGACCAGAGATGGAGAGACCAGAGATGGAGAGACGAGAGATGGAGAGACCAGAGATGGAGAGACCAGAGATGTAGAGACGAGAGATGGAGAGACGAGAAATTGAGAGACCAGAGATGGAGAGACGAGAGAGACGAGAGAGTGAGTGAGTGAGTGAGTGTTCCATTGAGATGGTCACACTTGAGTTGAGCTCCAGATAATTTGCAATAAAAATAAGATTTTTTTACCAACAAAGCTAAAGAAAATAGAGAAATCAACATCTAGACAACATCTAAAAGATTTTGTTGAATCTGGACAGTTATTTTTTTTACACTGTCATACCTAAATCTGAGGAAAAGTTCAAGAGAAGCTGATCACAGGATAACCCTCTGCAGAGGAGGATATTCAGGATGAAAGGGATAACATCAAGCAACAATCAACAACAACTATAAGAAAGCTTGCAGGAAAAAGAGAGGTAAAGATATTTTAAGTGGACAGTGCTATTTATCTCTCTTTGGACTTTTGCCTGATTTTTGTCTGAAAGAACTGCACAGAAAAATATTTTGGACATTTTGGACACAACTGGAATTGTAAAGAGATCACTGAAAGTCATATTTTTACCATTTTTTGGCTTATTTACTCATTTTTGCCTATTTATATCTTCACTGAGAGATGAAAACAAAACAATTCAAAACAGTGGCAGTTATTTTCAGTTGGTTGTTGACATTCTTAATCAAGGATGGCCAGCGCATCATCTTGGCCCCGCCCTTCATCTACCCTCAGAAGAGTTCTGAGCACTCCAGGCTGATGCTCAGACACAAACAGATGAAGGAGAGCCCTGACACACTGTTTGCTGATCTACATGACCACAGTGCCATGAACAACCTGATCTTTTACACCGAACACAGCCCTTTATGGCACACAGCCTTATGTTAACATCTCACCTTTGTCAAGAAAAGAGGCATCTGTAAAGGCAGAAAGATCTTAGCATTTGAAGACGCTGACAAAAAGGATGAAACAAGATTTTTAACCCTGAACTTGTATCAAAATGGCACTGTCATGATCCAGGGATCAGAGTCTGCTCTCAAGCTCTTCATTGAAGATTTTGAACTATAAAAACACTGGCACTGTCTGATGATGTGGACAAGAATCCAAACATTGATGACTCCCCTGGAAAATCAGTCCAAAAGACGACATTGACTTCAGCAACTGCGATCCCATCTCCAATGTCAAGAATGAGAGACAATTTTTCACTTCTGGAAGTAGAAGTTGTGGAGACAAAAGAGTTAATACTGTCCCACCTGAAAGACTTCAACATGGAACAAGTGACTATTAACATAAAGAAATTAAAACAAGAAGTTGAATATCTCCAGAGAGACAGAGAAGAAATGTCAAAAGAACTTCAGCAAACTAAAGATGAACTGAGGGAAGTAAAATCCACTTTGGCAAGACAACTAACAGACGTTAGAAAAGAAATGCAGGAGGAGTTCTCTGCCTTGATGTCAGTTCTTCACACCAAAGATGAACTCATCACAAACCTAAAAGAAAGACTCAGTTCTGTTTCAGCACCTACGGAGTCTTCTACTAAACCCTTGATTCGTCCAGAGATGCACATGGAAAATCCTCAACCTGAACAGATACCAGTGGAAGAACAGCCTCATTGCTCGACTGACCCAGCATCCCAGACCCACAGCGCCGCTGCACAGGACCCATTGTTTATACAACAATGGTGTTGTAATGATGCTGTTTGTACAGTGGAGGAGGGAGAGTTGTGTTTTGATATTCTGTGGTGTTATTTTTTTATTTATTTTTTTCAGACAGGTAATCTTTCACTTTAGAATCGTTCAATACTGTTGTTGTATCAGTAAGTCAGGCCAGTGATTAAAAATCAACTTCACATTGTTTCTTTTATTAGGATGAAAAAAAAAAATCTTATTTAAATTGTGAATTAGGCTATAAACAGAAAGAAAGCGATCAAAGAACAATCACAGCGCGAGTTTATCTGGACACTTGCCAAACTCGTTATGAATTCAATGACGCACGTTACACTGCACAACGAAGCTCTAACGTTAACTGTATTTACATCATCGTGGCTGCTGCACTAGAGTAGAGAGACTGCATTGCAATGCTAAGCTCTTTCTCGCGATCAACAGACGGTCTCTGCTTGCTCAATGCTCAACACAGCAACACTTTATGTGACGGGAATAGATCTATATACTTCAAAAACATATCACGATTCGTTAATCTCGATAGCTGTAATAGTAAAAACCTATAATAGCTGTAGTATAATTATTCGAGAGTTTCACATGTAATATGATGCTTTCATATGCAAGCATGTCAGCCAATCACAGCAAAGGGCAAGTTACACACAGCAGACACGCCCCTTCAAACCGGGTGTTCAAAGCAGAGGCTAAAATCAGGCTAGGAAAAATGCCTTTTATTTCTAAATTATGACTATTTTTGATCTAAAAACATACTAACATTATGAGGGCAACCCAGGAAACATTATAAAATAATTTAAAAAAAAAAACATTATAGGGCACCTTTAATGTTGTAAATGTTGCATTAACACGGTTCTGATGAAATACAGATTGGCATTATCAAATGGGATTCCACAGATCATATCTTATACAAGTTATTATTCCAGTGTAAATCATCTGTTGTCTATGTGAATATACAGTCAAGTGTAATTTATTCCTGTGATCAAAGTTGAATTTATCATCATCACTCCAGTCTTCAGTGTCACATGATCCTTCAGAAATCACTCTAATATGAGGATCTGATGATCAACAAACATTTATCATTATTATCAGTGATGAAAACAGTTGTGCTGCTTCAGATTTCTGTGGAAACCAGAATAAAAAGAAATTCCATGATTCTTCAATATAATCTTTTGACACATTATAAATGTCTTTACCGTCACGTTTGATCAATTTAACACACACTTGCTGAACAAAAGTATTCTTTTATTATTATTATTATTATTATTATGAATTGACCGCAAACTTTTGAATGGTAATATACTGTAAAGAATATTGTAACATACTTTATGTATTATAAAATAACATGCAATGTTTTTAAAGCATTTCTTAATCTGCTTTGCATCATTTATCTTTATTTTCCAGTTATCAGCTGTAAAGCTTCTTTGAAACAATCTGTATTGTATAAAGCGCTGTATAAAAAAAAAACAGACTTGACTTCAATGTTAACTAATAGCTTGAAATGTATTTTTTTTTTTAATAAATGAATAAAATAACCATTAACCAAAATTCATAATATGGTAATGAAAATGAAGATATGTTCAATAACTTGTTGACCTGTAAGATGATAAAAGCATTGTGTCCTACTCGTAAGCGACAGAAAACCTGGCGTGGAATCAGTTAACATTGTACAAGTGAGTTTTAAAAAAAACACACTCCTGTTAGTCATAATCTGATGTATACATCTAACATATTTCCCAGATCTTATTAAACTGATCGGGGAAAGGTCAAGCAACGGTCCACGTGAGCTATCTTTAGGAGCGATGAACCTGGGGGTCACGGTGAGGTCGCGACCCGCGTGAGCTGTGTTTACCTCTACCCCAGTATTATGCTGGTTTGAAGGGTCAGATCAAGTTTCTGCCAAACACTCATTCATCATCATCACAGAGCGTGATAAACAGCAGACGCCGTTTGTCAAATACAATACTGGATCTCGAACCGTTTCCTGATGCCGGATGAACTTCCCACCTCTGCAAACATGTCATCTGTGTTTAAAAATACATGATTCAAAGTCTGACAAAGATGCCCCTGTCTGAAGATATTGGGGAATATGTCAAACACCTGTTTTGAAACACCTTTTAATGCACCAAATGAAGAGGGAATGTCTAATGGTTTAGTTATTGTTGTATATTGGCATTTAAATAGTGGCTGCCATTAAATCTTATTTTACAGAAAGTGATCTGAAACATTTTCTGACATCCCTCGACAGAAATAATATATTTTTTCAGATATCAAAGACATTGCTAACAATATATTACATAATAGTGCACATATTTAAAGTCATGATGGTGATTCTTGTTTTTTTGGAATACTGCATTATTTATCCGCGCACGTCATCGGTTCCTTCGTTAATGAACACAAGAACCAATGAGTAACACAATATTAACAATCTATTAACTATTGTTAACTAACAAGAAACTCTGATTAACGATCTAGTAAGCAGTGTTGTGTATGCGAGACTCGGACTCGGTCTCGGACTCGAGTCCATATTTTAATGGTCTCGGTCTTGTCATGGACTCGGGTGCATTTTGACTCGGAATTGACTCGTACTTGAACATATTAGGACTCTGACTAATTCCCGAGTCCACTCGAGTCCCATTCAAAATATGTCATGATTATTGCTATATGTTAATATTTCTTTAAATTGTTTAATTGAAACGTCCAAAGATTGCTGACTTTCTTGTGCGCAACTGCCCATGACTTGATATTATAACGTTTGTGGCACGCAAATGCAGCAGGACCCAGGTCAGATAGGATGTGTGGAGCCTCCAGCTCAATTATGCATTAAAAATGTCTGCCTTATCATCCATAATTCAGTTTGCATATAAGAGCCACACAGAATTTGTGTGCAGTAATGTTATGTGAAAGAGCACTTAATTGTAATTGTAATTAATTGAAGTCATAATTGTAATAAAATTTCCTTTACACCACTATGTGGCCTTTTTACCATTACAGTGTATGCCTACATGATTCCATGGTATATTTGGTTTACTGTTTGAGTATGGTGCTAATTTTATTGTTACCACCAAATATTTTACATAAGCCCATTCTCACCCCCAAGGCGTCACTTAACTGACGCCTTGGGAAGCATTTGGACATGCTTCAATATCTGACGCTTTAGGCGCCCTTTAGTGTCAGTTAGATGACGCCCTAGGATCGCGTGTACCCTACCCCCACCCCAGACCTAAACCTAAACGTGTCATCTACCTGATGCTTTCCTTTAGCGTCAGTTAGATGACGCCGTAGGATCGCGTCATGTGGCGCCTAAAACGTCAAATATTGAAGCATGGTCAAAGGTGACGCCTTGGGGTGAGAATGCGTTGACATATTCTTAAAGATATCTTAAAGTCTGGTTTGAGACCCAACCTTAGGTTATCCAGTCACTCTGGTCTCGACTCGGACTCGACTGTCTTTGGTCTCGGTCTCGACTCAGACTCGAGTGAGCTGGTCTCCACTACAACACTGCTAGTAAGTAATAGCACACAGATGAAAGTGGTAGTTCACTATTAACTAATGGATAACTACTATTTTTTAATACTTCCCAGAGAACTACTAAAAAAGTTTATTAACAATCTAGTAACTATTATTAACTAAAAAGAAACTCTGATTATGAATTAGTAAGTAATAGTGTGCAGATGAAAGTGTTACTAGATACTTCTGTGGGAATTACTAAATATTTGGATTCATATTTTAAAGTGAAGATCATTGGAACTAACTAGTAATTACTCAAGTGTTACTACATGATCTAGTCATGATTTGTGCAACCAAACACTAAAGTCATTTCAAGCGTTTGAGATTTTTGGTTAACTTTGGTATACTTTTAGAAAAATTTTTTAGTAACACCTGAGTCATTACTAGTTAGTTCCCATGGTCTTCACTTTATAATATGGATTTGGTTTAACTATAAAAAAATATTATTTTTATAATAATAAAAATTCCAGTTCTTATGATTACATTTCTCCCCAAGCGTCTCACTGTGACCTCTGACTCAAGATGACGTCATGTGTAGTCCGCTAATGTTTGCTGTACTTTGGTAACGCTGTCGGTGCGAGACGCATTCCTGAAGGCTGAGGCGTTAGAAAGGGTAAAGGTAATCTTTCATTGGCCTCGCGACTCTGTGCTGCTTTAAAAACACCATAACACAGCCAGACTGCTTTGACTTTTATGAGTGTGCGATGAATGGTTCGGGTCTTGCGGCATAAACACACACTTCCCCAGGCTGCCGAGAGACTGTACTGTTTACATGTTACGAGTTTATCCCTCATTTTGTCCTCTGAGACAAGAATTCATCAGAATATGGAGGAACTGCTCAAACCCTGTTCATATAGAGCCAACCATGCTGGAGTTACAGACATTACATGAGTCTTAAGTGCTCTTGAAAAAGAGAGAAGAATGAAACTGTGGCAAAGTCTTTCTGAGTCTTTCTGGCAAAGTGTTTTTGCTCCCTTTAAAGGAAAATGGGTAGATTTACACACTTGTTTTTTGTCCTAATGCTCAGTGCAGCATGACCTGAGAGAGAGAGAGAGAGAGAGAGAGAGAGAGAGAGAGAGAGAGAGAGAGAATATGAGTGTGTGTGTGTGTGTGTGTGTGCGCGTGTGTGCGCGTGTGTGAATGGGGTGGGAAGCGAGAGCCAATCACAACTCTGGGAGGGAGAGTGACTTTTTTTAGGCCAAGCTGCAATATACACACACACACACACGCACACACACACAAACACAAAACTCTCTCTCTTTCTTTGTCTCACACACACACATACACACAAAAGATTCTCTCTCACACACACGCACACAAAATATTCTCACACACACGCACACTCACACACTAAGACTATCCACTAATACTGAAATCAACACTACTCAGATTTTCTATAAGAATGTCAATGGCTTTACAACAGTGCACATAAGCAAACACATACATTTATATATAATACTCAGAGATCTTCCAGCTGTCTGTCTGTCTGTTTTAAACTTTACCTGCGCTGTATTCATACAGTAATATCTGTATCAAAACTAATGATCTCTCAGTTAATTTGTGTGTGTGTGTGTGTGTGTGTGTCCACACAGGAGTTCCAGCATATTTGAGAGTGTGCAGAACTACTGAAATCCATTTCCTCATTAGAGTGGTAAAATAAAAAGGCATGGGCACTATATATATATATATATATATATATATATATATATATATATCTCACAATATGATTTTATATCTTGCAATTGATCTTTATAGTGTAACACAGTGTTCCCGGATACATTAGGACATTTAAAGTCCCTATAATTCATTATTTTGTGGTGTACTAGAATAGGTTAGCGTGTTCCAACATTCATTTTAGCATACTGTACATGATTGCGGCCCCTCTCTTCCCAGTCAGTAACGCTCTGTTTACTTCCTGTCTCTATGAAGCCCCTCCTTCTGAAAAGCACGCTGTTCTCTCATTGGCCAGCTGATCCAGTGCATTGTTGTGATTGGCTAAACACCTCAAGCATGATATTTTCAGATTCTGAACTGTCATAGGCTTTATGCCAAGCGTCAGGTGACCAAACCGGAAAACGGGTCTCATCGCATCCGCTTGTCAGAGAAAGTGTTAATGGCCGTAAGAACGGACTACGATATCTATGGATTTTCAATGTAATCAGCTAACCTACCTAGTTCAATTTGTTATTGGTGTTTTATTCCATTTAAATATCTAAACGTTACTGTGAAGAAGAAAAAATATAAAACGTTTAAATATCAATCTGCACACGTAAGGGGCATTGGTTATGCTAATCTTTGCTTGCTCCTTTTAAGTTATCTTGTGGAGACGCTTGTGGAGAAATGTAATCATAAGAACTGGAATTTTTATTATTATAAAAATAATATTTTTTTTTACAATTAAACCAAATCCATATTATAAAGTGAAGACCATGGGAACTAACTAGTAATGACTCAAGTTTTACTAAAGAAATTTTCTAAAAGTATACCAAAGTTCACCAAAAATCTCAAACGCTTGAAATGACTTCAGTGTTTGGTTGCACAAATCATGACTAGATCATGTAGTAACACTTGAGTAATTACTAGTTAGTTCCAATGATCTCCACTTTATAATATGAATCCAAATAATTAGTAATTCCCACAGAAGTATTTACTAATTCATAATCAGAGTTTCTTTTTAGTTAATAATAGTTACTAGATTGTTAATAAACTTTTTCAGTAGTTCTCTGGGAAGTATTAAAAAATAGTAGTTATCCATTAGTTAATAGTGAACTACCACTTTCATCTGTGCGCTATTACTTACTAGCAGTGTTGTAGTCGAGACCAGCTCACTCGAGTCTGAGTCGAGACCGAGACCAAAGACAGTCGAGTCCGAGTCGAGTGACTGGATAACCAAAGGTTGGGTCTCAAACCAGACTTAAAGATATCTTTAAGAATATGTAAAATATTTGGTGGTAACAATAAAATTAGCACCATACTCAAACAGTACACCAAATATACCATGGAATCATGTAGGCATACACTAATGGTAAAAAGACCACATAGGCCACAAATCAGGTAAAAATAAATGCATATTACAAGACAACAAAAGTGTTTTTTGTCATTGCGTTCATGTAAAACTGTTGCAGGGGACTCCCAGAACAATATTAGGAACATTTTAAATGCCATAATAGGTGCCCTTTAAGACTAGCAGGATGTTCATCTCTGCCGTAGTCTGCAGGTCTAAATTTTCAGCTCCAGTTCCATACGTGACTCTGGATGATGATTTTATAACCTATTTCTGGCTTTTGTCGGACCATATACATCCAGACTCCAAAAACAGACTATAGGCACGCCAACTTGCTTTAATTTTACAATGTATCACTCATTTTTAAAGCATCAGCCCACACATGCACCTTATCAGATTACACCGTAATCACTAAACCCACATTTATATTCACAATTAAATCACACATCTCATGTTGACATAAGCACACACATATGCCCTCATATATATATATATATATAAAAGACAGAGAACAAAAAGACTAAAGAATTCCAGCTATTTTCTATTTTAAATTTAGCTTTCAATCTCCTGGTAATGCTTTTTTTATGGCAGCCTTATAAAGTCATGAGGATGAGAGAAAGTTGATGATGTGCTGTGAAAAGCAATGCTAAAAGAGCGAATTCAATGGCACTAGGTGAGCTTCTGTGAGGCAGAGGATTTAATGTGCTATTTCAGATAAACCAGGAGAGTATTGGTGCGAGAGACAAAGACAGACAAGCACTTACAGGCAAAAGCCACCAAATAACATTTTATAGAGAAGCGGTGGATTAAACACGGATTAAATAAATAACCAAATTCTGATGAAGTGCTTTTTATTTAAATAGCTCATGGTTATTCATAAAACAATTACTGCATACTGAACCTTGAAAGCCACAGCGATCAAACACCAGAGCAAAGCTAACGTCGCAACAGATTTCTGAGACGCACTTTGTCGTCCAACACCTTGGGAATGCAAATCAAGATTGAGAGCCGTGATGAGGAACGGCAGAGTGAGACTCAGAGGAGGAGAACGAGTCAGAGGAAAGACGTGTCAAATCATTGGCAGTGTTTGTTGTTCATCTCAAGCCCATCACGAGGAATCGAGTTGGTCAGAATCCCTTTGATGAAGCGAGAGCTCAACGTGCCTCACTTTATTTGATGTTTCTTTGATAGTGTCATTCCACTTTTTTGGGCCCCTCTTTTATCCGGGAACATTCTCCGAATCTTTAGAAGAGCTGCAGAAAATCAGGAGGGATGATGAGAGGCTGTACATAATCCATAACTAAAATGTTCACTTTCATTTTTTATATAGTAGAATTTTCTTGAGCCTTCTGTTTTATCAAGACTGCATTTTTAGATGTACAGTACTATTTTATCACTCTATAGTAAAGTATGGGGAAGCACGTATATTTATATATCATTTTATTTTTAAGTTATAAAGTATTTAAATTTGAAGGAAGGATGGAAGGGAGGATGGAAGGATGGATGGATGGATGGATGGGTGGATGGATGAATGGATGGATGGATGGATGAATGGATGAATGGATGGATGGATGGATGGAAGGCTCAGGCAAGGGGAGAAAGGTGAGAAATCTCTCATATTTATTCAAATAAAGTTAGATACTATTCAAAATCTTTTAATTACTTGCACCATTTAACACTATAGCCTACACACGATATGGCCATATGAAATCAGCATCAACAAAATCCATTCACAATGCAATTACAATTGCCTAACGAATGTAATGAGATTAATATTTAGACCGGTGTCCCGGATTTAGTGATTCAGTCAGGAATAGTATTTTAGCCTTTATTAAATACGATTGTTAATTTTGTTTCTTATGCATGATATTTTTATTTCTTATGCATATGTTGTGATTATTTTATGATTATTCTAATTCCTTTTCTATGTATAACACTTTGAATTACCGTTGTGTATGAGATGTGCTATATAAATAAACTTGCCTTGCATTGCCTAATGTTCTAACATTTTGAATATAGTTAGTAATATGAAATGTTGGGGAAAATGAAATTATACCAAAACTGCCTGTAGGTGCATGCAGCAAGTCTTAATAAGTGAATAATTTAATTATTCAATCAACTGATTTAATTCAAACCTACTGATTCACTCAGGAATAAAGCAAGAGTTCGTGAGCCGTTTCTCAATATGCGTTCTTGTTTGTACTTGTGTTCTTGTGGACTTGAGAAACGTCATCAGTCACTGCCCAACAGTGTTGGGAGTAACGCATTACAAAAGTAATACATTACAGTAACATATTACTTTTTGCTGTAACGCAGTAGTGTAAGGCATTACTAATCAATTTTCAGTAATATTTTACTCGTTACATGTTCAGTGAGGCTTGTATTACAGTTGTATTACAGTGTATTGTCTGCTTTTACTTCTTAAAGGCAACAGACTATGTGAAAGTTTTAAAGCAGTCTTTTAGTGCCAGTTCAGAGCGGTCGCGTCTGTAACATTGTTTTTTCCTCATAAATGCGAACACGAAAACTAAAATAAAATGAATATTTTAAGTTCTATGGAGACTGGAGAGCCAACCCTTCCTCATCCGATTTGCGCAGTGTAATTAACAGAATTACAAAAAATCGATTTTGCCTCCTATTTTTTTTGTCACGCATGAATGTGAGTCTTTTCCCTAATATTAAAAATAAAACATAGACTGATATTTGTCTAATGTCTGGAGTCCTTTAAGGAAGTAGCCTATATACGTTTCAATACATGTATTTTCTGAGAATTTTTATTTCAAGTTTTGACTGCAAATGTCATCATGTCTATAATGCTGGACTTCCCCAATTTTAAATAATTTATCCTCAACTAGTTTTGTGGTGTAGGTCTACGTACTTTATAATGTTAACTTCAAATAATACTAATAGCCTAATTTAAAGATTCCGTAGGTTCGTTGATCTGAGTCGTGTGGCGAATCGCGATTTCGGTTTCATACTGCATATCGTTACAGTCCAAAAGTTAAGTTCTACTTTGTTATTTTGGTGAAAGTAACTAAAAAGTAATACATGAGTAATGTAACGCATTACAATTCTGGGACAGTAATATTGTAAGGTAATGAATTACTTTTAAATAACAGTAACAAGTAATACCTAATGTATTACAGTTTGGAAGTAACTTGCACAACACTGCTGCCCAAGTACTATTCCAATTCAAAGTTCACATCTATCCAAGTCCAGTTCAAATCCCCGGAAGTGTTCTTGATTTAGTTTACCGCCCCGTTTATCGAGGATGCATCGAGAGGTGACTTGTGTGGACTTGAGATAGCCAGGTATCCCAGAATGCATCTCACACCAACCAGCAAGCAGAGGAAAATCTGTGTAATATCAAAATACTACTGTTATTGTATCATGAAATGTAATTTTAAGAGTGTTTCAGGTGAGAATGTGGTTGTTTAAATCTCAAATCTGTGGTTTATTTATAAAGATAGCACCTATTTCAAAAATGTATCTAACGTTTTTGGAGTTCTGAGATCCAAGCCTTCACCGACGCCCAGCGCTCATCAACCCCGACTGGAACAGCTCTTCCTCAGCTTGTGCTTCTGACGTTTGCCGCTGACACAGATGTCTCGTCTAGTGGATAAACTTGACTTATAATTCGTCTTGTGTAAAAGTCAAAGTCGTCTCATTAAACTAGTTTGTTTTATGGCAAAAAAAAAAAAAAAAACGTTTTATTGTGTTATTATTAATAAATAATTTTATTTATTTATTTCATTTTTTACATGATCTTCACTATATGAACAATAAAATAAAATGAACCCTGTCTTTGTTTGTTAAATGTCAATAAAAATCAATAATGTTTATTTTTTTTTATTTTATTTTTATTTATTTTTTTTTATTGCAGGTTAACAAAACAGTAACACATACCAGGTAAGATTCAGTGAGACACATCTACAATACAGAAGGAGGAAAGGGGAAAAAAAACCCAAAAAACCCCAAAAAAACAACAACAATAACAAAAAAAACTAAAAAAAACACAGAACAGAAAAATACACAACAGTCGTCGACAAAGTGGTTTATGACACTAGTCAATAATGTTTCTTAATATTCTGTATGTTCTTCAATATTTTTTAAATGAAAACAAAAAGATCATGTTCATTTTGTTATTAATATATGCAGTGAAGATAATCAATATACGCCTGAACCACATGGACAAATGTTTAAAGAGCCCCTATCATAGCATTTGAAATGTTCCTATTTTTGTATAATGTTCCTAAAAACAGTTTAACATGCATGCAAGGATAAAAAACACTTCATTTGTCTTATAATTTGCATTTATTTTTAAATGATTTGCTCACCGACTCCCAAATGATTCGTACAATGACTCGTTTTTCCAAACCACTCCTTTGCGTGACGCTAATCGGTGGTGATTGATCAGATGACAGACCCAGTCAGTTATTGTTTGTTAGCATAACGCATAAACATATTGATAAAGCACTGCAGTACTACAAGACGCTCTATTCTTTATGACAACTCCAATAACAGCGACAAATATTTCACGTATTTTAAAAAAATTGACATTGTACACCTAGAAGCTGCGCTGAGCGTAACTAACACACACACATACTTATTGCACCTTCCCTCCTTGCGCCCGACGCTACAAAACCGTTCAAAACCCATAAAAGCAACAATTATTAATAATACTTACAGGTTGTGATTCATAGGAGGAAGCTGATCCATATACGCTGGGGAAGTAAGTTACTGAGCCCTCCTTCAGGAACAACCGCTTGCGAATCCACATTTGAATTCATTTATGTTTTTGAACGATTCGTAATTAAAATGAGAAACACAATCGGGCTATACTGTTGTGGTATCGTTGCAAATATGAACTCTAACCACAGATTCTTCACATGCTTGTCCCTGGGCAATGAAAACAAAGTGGCTGAACTATCTTTGCATTGTAGTACACAGCGTCTTCTCGACATGATGCTATGATGAAGTATGTGAATGTGTAGACTTCAAGTTTACACTTCCATCTGCGCGCGCAGTAACTGGGCGCAGCCAATGACCTCTCTACGTCACGATGTAACAGCTACTCGTTTCAAAAACAATTTATTTCATAGACTCAGAGTCGACTCTCACTTTTGAAAGACAATAACTTTATATACGGTGCACTTTTAGATATAAATCTTTGCAGGATGTTTTCATTCCCTTAGAGCTATATTCCACACCATATGAACAGTCATTTTAAAAAAATTCATGATAGGGGCTTTTTAAGATTTTTTTTTTTTTAATGAAAAGTGGTGTTTCATAACAAATTTAGTTTTATTTTTGACGAAAGAGGCAAAGTTGTTGCATTTTTCATTTTAGTGTTGCCTGAAATATATATATAAAGAAATAACCGGAGTAGCAGAGCGTGCTGAGTGACGCGATCAAGTACGCTCTGTTCCATTTGCAGAATAACGGGACTTATGTCCTCTCGTCCTCGGGAGTTTGTTCTCTTGAGTCGTACTTGGCAAGTCTGAACTACCAAGGACACAAGTCCAAACTTTGTGTACTTGGTATTGAGAAACGGCTAATGTATTTATGAATGAGTCATTGAATCAGTGACTCAACCGATTCATTCAAAAATGCCGATCATTCAAGAATGAAACACCACTAGGCAGTCAGGCTTTGCATTGTAGCAAATTTTCTGTTTAGTTTGGAGATAAAATAGAGGAAAAAAATGGCAATGCTGCTCTTGCTCGTGTGATATTGCTTAACTTAATGTTATGAAAAACAAAAAAAACACAAACTTATACAGGGAAGATTCAAATCTTGAATTTTGGGGTCATTTATATTCATTTATTGATTGCATTTCCGACCTCGTGACACTATTTTACATCAACATCAGACTAGTTTGGTTCTTGTTAGGCTTAAGCTTAATATGAGTTTAAAAGTCTCCCTATGATATGTGGTGTATGTGGTGTTCTTTAAAATGATTTAAAGACAAACCATGTGTAAATTCATAAGTCGACAACATATTTTCTGCTTAAAACTGCAGTGAACCAAAGACAGTCTCAAAAACACGATTTGAAATCGCTGGTGTTTCTGACGTCACAAATGACCTTATAACCAATCAGATCAATGTGTGATCAACCAGTCGATCTCTGAGTGAGTGAGTGAGTGAGTGAGTGGAGGCGGGGCTCATTTGCATATTCATAGAACCACGCATACTAAATGAGGCAAGGGTGTCGAGTTAAATTTAAGATATTTTAAGGCATGAATATTTTTGAAGGAAAAAAGCATTTAAATATGTAATTTTGACAATCAAAGATGAGTTTTAATGGATAAAATGATTGACTTCAGGGAGACTTGAAGTCTTAACAAAAAGCACACTGTTTTATACATTTGACCCTTAATGATAAATCAGGCCAATCAGCATTTAGTCAGCTAAGGTGAGTTAAGGGAGTTCCCATTACAAGGTTTGTAAAGTTTAATAGCACAGCTGCACCAACTACACCTGCATCGGACTGCAAATAAACACTCAGAATAGCTCAACAGCCTTTCAGCAAGTGAAAATGACCCCTTTAAATGCAATCCTTGTTTTTAATTAAACATCCATTTAAAGCAGGCCATTGTTTCTCTGTATACAGTAGGTTTTCCAACAGCGAGTGATTTAAGGCCTCAGTCGTCGCTCAGGAAATGGAAGTAAACTTTGGGTTACGGCTAATGCGGACCAAAGAATAAAAGATTAATGTTGTCATTACTTTTGAGCTTTGGATGATTAGGCTTGATGCATGTAATCCAGTATAGTGCTAATTAAGTCATAATTATTTTGATTGCTTGTTTTTAATTAGTCAGATGAAACAAAGCTAGTCCAAACAAGTGTGGTGCTATAAATCAATTCTGTGACACAGTCTTTCTCTTACTTGCTAGACTGAACACACACTACAAACTTACACACTATCTGATGAACTCAAGTTTACGGGTGAAACATTTCTACAATTAAAAGCATCAAGTACAAACAGACCACCTTGTTTGCAGAGGCTATTTACACTAACTCCGCCCACCACTGTTTGATTGACAGACAGCAACATAGTGTCGTTTTGTTGCTGAACACATATGTTGCTTACTTCCTAAACACATAAATCAATATTTACTGTCCTTACAGTCTGTATCAAAGCATCGAACGTGTCCAATTACTCAAAGTTTTAGTTAAGATTAAAAATATGTAATAAATGTGGTTCTTGAAAATTTTTCAAATACGAATTAATTTTCATGAATAAAAAAAACAACTAAATTAGACAATTAGCTAAACTGTTGTTTTATTTATTACTATTAGCTGTGTTTTTATTACTGTTGTGACATTTATTTTTGTATTTCCAACTCAAACAATCACTTAATGATATTCTTTTATTTTATTTTATTCACGAGTTCACATTTACATCAATTAAACAGAGTAAAGATTATGCGTATTTGGCGTGCTGTCCAGGGGGAAGGCTCCGAGCTCGGAATTTTTGCCCGAACCCAGAGTGCTGTATATATACCTCTTACTTCATTGATTGGGAGTGCGCTCCACTCGTGTCTAATTAGGCTTGATTACCTGAATGTGCTCCACCTGTGTTTAATTCTGAACATGCTCCTCCCGAACTTTGTTAGTAAAACATAATTTATGAACTGATCTGAAATTTGAGAAAAGGTGATATAACAGATGTATTTTATTTATTCTCATTGGTACAATTTTTAAAATGGCAGAATTTGTTAAAAGGGATAAAATGGTACATTGAAAGTGTTGTTTTCTTTTTTTTTTTTTTTTTTTCTTTTTTTGAAAGTGTTGTTTTCGTTACATGGATTTCAACATTCGTCTACGTCACTGGCATGGTAAGCCACTCCGTACCCTACCCGCACCAGCAGAACAGCCGTAGCTTGTAAACAATCTGAGGCTAAATGACATGGCTGAGGAAACAGATTTTTTAGCGACACGCTATTTAGAGATGTGTACTTTCGTCAATGAGTACATGAAACGTCTGACAATGCATGAAATGTTTTATTTACACACGCATCACGGCATCACGTTAACGTTACTCGAATCCTTGATATTCGGGTGAGGGGGAAAAGATCCCTGATGTATAGTTCACTGTAGAGGATTCTCCTTCCTAAATGCACCCTCGCCCATAGAGTGAACTGCCAGTAGGCCAACGCTGTTCATCTAAACAGTATGACAAAAGTGCAACAAGTTAGCCCAGCCTAGTTACGTAAAATACCCTGCTACTAATGGGGCGCTCGCGTCTGAGCTCGGACATCCATTAGAGACAGCATAGCCTCCTCCAACAGGTTTCTCTCACCGAACAGCATCCGAAATGAACGGTGCATGGTGATTCCTTTTTTCGCCGATCAATAAATGTTCCAGGTTGACCTCTCTGCAACAGATCGTCTCCGTGCAGTGTCTATGCACCACAGCACTCGCGCCCGCAGTCACTTTCCGCCAAACGATCCTGTACTGTGAGTGGAGCCTGAAACTAATCGTCCTCCATCATGTGGTGGTCGTCAGACGCTACCGGCCTGTCCTTCAAGGGCTCAAATGCTTAATCTATGCCGTTAAAAGTGCTCATTTTCGTCTGTGTATACAGGACCACAGCTGTTGTCTATGGCGCTCCGCGGGTCCTACCATGCCAGTGACGTCATCGAAATTGCCAGCGCTGACAAGCGCAGTTTTGCGTTGGTTAAAAAAAGCTATATTAATATTTTTTTTTTTTAAATGTTTAGCGTAATTTACTTTTAATTGTCATAAACAACACGTTTTCAACGACGATATTTTTCAGTTCAGTTCATCTTTAAGGTAGCATAGTTATTTACTGTGATATTCATTGATTTTTTTTTCCATGCACATCGACAGAGAGAACGATGGCAGGAGAGAGAAAGAGTTGAGATAAAGCACATGAGGAAAAGAGAGGGAATGTTTGGATGAAATGGGAGCTGGTCACATGGTGGAAAGCCCTCATGTCATGGGGCGGCCATCTTTAGAGAGTGTGTGTTTGGACGTCCCTTATTGAAGAGATGCAGGCTCACATGTGTGTGTCTGATAAGAGCGAGAGCATTTCGCGGTCGAGCGCATCACATCTCTACATCACAACGTCATGGCTGTTATCCTCTCACACAGGGCATACAGTCGTCTGTAATGAGCTTTGTGATATTAAGAGAGTTTGTGACTGCAGCATTCTGTTCTGGTCAACGGAGGCAGAGCTATAGTGATGCATTATGGGCCAGGGGTTGAGCTGAGGGGTCACAAGGTGTTGCAAATGTAAACTTAATATACACTAGAAAAAAGATGCACGATATATCGGTCACCACGATACATCTTCATGTTTAATATTATCGGTAAACACACTGAAATCACAGCCTGTCCCTGTGCGTGTGTGTGTGTGTATGCGAGTGTGAGTGTGTATGCGTGTGCATGAGTGTGCGACTGTGTATGTGCGTGCATGTGAGTGTGAGTGCACGTGAGTGTGCATGTGTGTGTGTATCATTGTGCATGTGCGTGTGCATGCGAGTGTGTATGAGTGTGCATCTCTATGTGTGTGTTAAAGCTGAACAGTCTCTCAAACATGTAGTGATGTGAATAAGAGAGCATGTGTGAGTGTGTATGTGTGTGTGTGTGTTGTGAATATGAGAGCATCATGTAATCAGCTTAGTCGACTTATGTAATGTGTTTCTAAGACCCTTTTAATGTTCACTTCTCTCTCTCTCTCTCTCTCTCTCTCTCTCTCTCTCTCTCTCTCATATTTATGTCTGTCTCTCGTCCGTCATCAGGTTCAGACTTAATTGTACAAGCGAAATACATTTATACGAGGGACCTGTTGCGTCATGTTTAGCTTGTCATTCAGGTGCTTCTGTGGCAAATGTGAGAAGATGGCTAACTTACAGAACAACAACATAAATGCAGTTTTAATACAATGTCTTTATATATATATATATATATGGTTACACACTATACAAACAAGGTTTAAATTATATAAACAGACATCCTAGGACGACGACGACGACAACAACTTTAGACGTATTTGTTATTGAATTAGCTGACATCGACTGAACAGACTAAGTTATTTGCTCAAAAATCATAAAACACACTTACTGTTACTGGAGGTGACGTTGGATCGCAAACAGTAGACGACGATCCACACTTGAGGATTAACTTTTAAGCCACAACAACAGGATTAACCCACGACAGAACATTTATGTTTCCAAGAGATATTACCGGCTGTTGTTGAAAAAATGGAGGATGGTGTACACTGTGCAGATCAGCGAGGGCGGGGTCTATGCCACAACCACACTGTCAATCAAACCCCTTTCTCACTTTCTACGTCACAAAGAGCTGAATCTTAGAACAGCTCGTTCTGAGACAGTGCATATGATTTATTGAGATTGTAAAAAAAAACACTGGGTGGATTTTTATCATTCTAGGGTGGTTTTGCTCACACACTGCCAACACACATTTATGTTCAAACACCATGTAAAAGTGAATTTTCCATAATAGGTGCCCTTTAAGTAACATAGGGAAACATGATTTCCCCAAAATGTTTCTCTTGCATTTTGAAATTTATGAAGGAAAACTGCTTTTAGATGTCAGTGTTTTATTCTTATACATGCATTTTTATTATGTGTTATTTTTATTGTAATAATATACTTTCGTTTAGTGCCTTTAAAAGCAGCTTCTCAAAGCACTTTACACAAAAACAAGCAATATTATAATAACAATAAAATGAATTATTAATATATTCTGAAAACAAAACTAAGATAAGCGATAAAATGTGATTTATGTTTTATATTTGCTATATATTTCTGAATGAATCCTCTGCTCAACCACACACATGTATACACACAAATGAAGCATCGTGTCCACGGCTCCAGACGAGAAGACTTTACACTCGTTACACAAAGAATGATTATGTAAATCAGAAGCAATTACGCGTTTTCTCTTTCAAAATTGCAATAATTTGAGGCATTATGTAGTTGTGATTGTCGGGCCTTCAGGTGAATCTGTGACGCAGCGCTCAGCCAATGACATTTAACTGCAGAGCCGTGTGTGTGTGCGTGTGTGTGTGAGAGAGAGACAGAGAGAGCAGTTGCCAAGCTCTTTGTTATAAAGTGATGCTTTCTGAGAGAATGGATGAATTAAAGAACAGAAACACGAGTGAAAGACAGATAGATGAGAGAATGAGTGTATTCATCTAATATCAAAAGGCAAATCAGAGAGAAAGAGAGCAATAAATGTCTTTTTATATGAAATCACAAAACTCCTTGGTTTGACTTTGAACCTTTGATTCAGACTGATGTGTACATTGTTGTGGTGTGTGTGTGTGTGTGTGTAAGAGTTTGTTATTTCACAATACAGTCCGTTTAGCCTCTTTTACATGTTAGACATAAACCTGTGTGTCATCAATGCATCAATGTGTGTGTGTGTGTGTGTGTGTGAGAGAGAGAGAGAGAGAGAGAGTGAGTGAGTGCTCCCTCACACCATAATTTGCTTCTAATGACCAAGTGTGTTTTTATGGTCCGCTACAAACAGCCACTTCAATTTTACTAGGAACAATTTTGTGTTTCCGCGAGTCTTCTGAGCGCTGACGGCAAACGCTGACCTTTTGACAGTTTTATTTAATAGTTCACATCCAGACTGAACATTCATTAGCGAAATTCATTTAACGTTTATCATTTCAATGACGCACCGACATCTACAGTATGTGTGTGAGATGAAGAACCGGACACCAGAGCTTGACTCTAATCTCTGCAGGACAGCGATGGACGATTCAGAGAACAGTTTGAGAAGCACAGTGATTGTGCAACACCTCTGCTTAGACGACAGATTATAAGGTCAGCTATTAAAGATGAACTGAACTGAAATTTGAGAAAAGGTGATATAACAGATGTATTTTATTTATTCTCATTGGTACAATTTTTAAAATGGCAGAATTTGTTAAAAGGGATAAAATGGTACATTGAAAGTGTTGTTTTTGTTACACGGGCGCCGCCATGTTGGATTTCAATGTTCGACTACGTCACTGGCATGGTAAGCCACTCCGTTGCCTACCCGCACCAGCAGAACAGCCGTAGCTTGTAAACAGTCTGAGGCTAGCTGACATGGCTGAGGAAACAGATTTTTTAGCGACACACTATTTAGAGATGTGTACTTTCGTCAATGAGTACATGAAACGTCTGACAATGCACGAAATGTTTTATTTACACAAGTTACAAGTTCAATGCATCACGTTAACGTTACTCGAATCCTTGATATTCGGGTGAGGGGGAAAAGATCCCTGATGTATAGTTCACTGTAAAGGATGGGATTCTCCTTCCTAAATGCACCCTCGCCCATAGAGTGAACTGCCAGTACGCTGTTAATCTAAACAATCTGAGAAAAGTCTAACAAGTTAGCCCAGCCGTCACCTATTCGTAAAATACCCTGCTACTTATGGGGCGGTCCAGCGTCTCAGCTCGGACATCCATTAGAGACAGCATAGCCTCCTTCAACACGTTTCTCTCACCGAACAGCATCCGAAATGAACGGTGCATGGTGATGCATTTTTCGCCGATCAATAAATGTCCATGTTGACCTCTCTGCAACAGATCGTCTCCGTGCAGTGTCTATGCTCCACAGCGCTCGCGCCCACTGTCACTTTCCCCCAAACGATCCTGTACTGCAAGTGAAGCCTGAAACTGATCGTCCTCCATGTGGTGGTAGTCAGACACTACCGGCCTGTCCCCCACGGGCTCAAATGCGTAATCCATGCCGTTAAAAGCGCTCATTTTCGTCTGTGTATACAGGACCTACAGCTGTTGTCTATGGCGCTCCGCGGGTCCTACCATGCCAGTGACGTCATCGGAACTGCCAGCGCTAACAAGCGCAATTTTGCGTTGCTTAAAAAAGCTATATTAATATATATTTAAAAAAAATGTTTAGTGTAATTTACTTTTAATTGTCATAAACAACACGTTTTCAACGTCGATATTTTTCAGTTCAGTTCATCTTTAAATATATTACATTCTGTGCAGTGGCTCGCGATCTTGCTTTATTCCAGATAATCACTCACAAATATATAATACTCTACGAACAACTTATGCAACAAGCTGTGAGCTGTGTGTCGCCTGTTTGTGTCCTTTTGAACTGCAGTTGTCATACTTGAGTGTTTTCATGGAAAATAAATGCAGTTTCTATTTTTATTTTATACACAACAGAATATAACTGGGGGCTTTAAAAGCACACACACACACACGCATACACACACTTTCACACTAACACAAACACTCACACTAAGGTACTACTCACACAGGTTCAGAGATAGAGAAGCCGATTGAACGAGGTTCAGTGAGAGAGAAGCCGATTGGACGAGGTTCAGAGATAGAGAAGCCGATTGGACGAGGTTCAGTGAGAGAGAAGCCGATTGGACGAGGTTCAGTGAGAAAGAGAAGCCGATTGGACGAGGTTCAGAGGGAGAGAAGCCGATTGGACGAGGATCAGTGAGAGAGAAGCTGATTGGACGAGGCTCAGTGAAGCCAATTGGACGAGGATTAGAGAGAGAGACTCCAATTGGACAAGGTTCAGAGAGAGAGACTACGACTGGGCGAGGTTCAGAGAGAGAGACTACGATTGGACGAGGTTCAGAGAGAGAGACTACGATTGGACGAGGTTCAGAGACAGAGACTACGATTGGGCGAGGTTCAGAGAGAGAGACTCCGATTGGACGAGGTTTAGAGAGAGAGACTACGATTGGGTGAGGTTCAGAGAGAGAGACTACGATTGGACGAGGTTCAGAGAGAGAGACTACGATTGGGCGAGGTTCAGAGAGAGAGACTCCGATTGGACGAGGTTTAGAGAGAGAGACTCCAATTGTGCGAGGTTCAGTGAGAGAGAGAAGCCGATTGGACAAGGTTCAGAAAGAGAGACTCAGACTGGACGAGGTTCAGGGAGAGAGAAGCCGATTGGGTGAGGTTCAGAGAGAGAGACTACGATTGGACGAGGTTCAGAGAGAGAGACTACGATTGGGCGAGGTTCAGAGAGAGAGACTCCGATTGGACGAGGTTTAGAGAGAGAGACTCCAATTGTGCGAGGTTCAGTGAGAGAGAGAAGCCGATTGGACAAGGTTCAGAAAGAGAGACTCAGACTGGACGAGGTTCAGGGAGAGAGAAGCCGATTGGGTGAGGTTCAGAGAGAGGGGCCGATTGGACGAGGTTCAGAGAGAGAGAAGCTGATTGGACGAGGTTCAGAGAGAGAGACTCCAATTGTGCGAGGTTCAGTGAGAGAGAGAAGCCGATTGGACAAGGTTCAGAAAGAGAGACTCAGACTGGACGAGGTTCAGGGAGAGAGAAGCCGATTGGGTGAGGTTCAGAGAGAGGGGCCGATTGGACGAGGTTCAGAGAGAGAGAAGCTGATTGGACGAGGTTCAGAGAGAGAGACTCCAATTGTGCGAGGTTCAGTGAGAGAGAGAAGCCGATTGGACAAGGTTCAGAAAGAGAGACTCAGACTGGACGAGGTTCAGGGAGAGAGAAGCCGATTGGGTGAGGTTCAGAGAGAGGGGCCGATTGGACGAGGTTCAGAGAGAGAGAAGCTGATTGGACGAGGTTCAGAGAGAGAGAAGCTGATTGGACGAGGATCAGTGAGAGAGAAGCTGATTGGACGAGGTTCAGATTAGAGTCCAACCTCCTAAAAAAACTGCTAATTTGTTCAGAGAGTGAAGAGAACCAGAAGCAGAGACAGATAAGATAATCCATGCTCCAGGTTTCCAGTGTCATCTGAAAGAAAGGGACATGAGAACTAAAGGCTGAAGGCATTTCAACAGCTCGGAAAATACACTTCACATTTAACGATTTGCTAGATGACTTTTCATAACCCTACGAGAACTGACTATAAACATAATTCAAACTAGATAACATGCATTAAACTTCCTGCATGGAAAATTTTTACATTAATCCTGTTTTGAGTCTCAGAGACCCTAGGCACAAAATATGAATAAATGCAATACATTTTTTACGTGTTGGGATTTTCTGATTGTTCAATCCACTGCAGAAGTAATTCCTGCCAGTTATTCACACAGATTTATAGTATTGTTTTTTACTCCACTAATAATAATAAAAAAAACACTTATTTTATTTATGAATATACAGTCAAACCAAAGTTTATTCAGACACCTTCAACATATCTCACATTATCATTGATTATTCACTATAGAAATGGTATTCTCAGATCAGTGGATATTTGACTGGTTTTGTCCGTCCTTCTGTTCGACTCTCACACATGAATTATGTTAAATATATGTCAGCAGTTAAATTTAACTACACAATTAGATAATACTAGTTTAGCTCAACCAGTGACCAAGCAATGGTCATGTTGTTCAGTGTGTGTGTGTAAAAAGAGCATTAGCAATTACAGAAAACACACTTCAGCAAAACTTCATCAGCTTGTCATTTTTGGTCCCAAATGTTTATGTTACTGGTAGAAGAATATGTTGGTATAATATGTCACAGTTTACTTTATTTAGCTATTCTGACTTATACATAATGAACTATAGTGTCCTGCACACACTGGTACAAAAATATCAAAAAATATACCTAGTGTCTAATTTTTGGTTTGACTATCTATTTGTTCATTTACTTAATAACAGTAAATATACTGGCATAATTTCCTTGTTAATTCAGAGTTTTGTACATTACACAAATGTACAAAACATTCTCTCCACATGTTGATCCTGCTGTTATTGATGCGCCGTTCCCCAGACCTGCGATTCTTCCTCGAGCATTATCCACACAAATGATCCCCGCTACCTGTGGCTCAGGGTCACAGGACAAAACCTTCTGCTATCACAGCCAGACAGGTCGATGCGACCACACACACACACACACCTGAGACGCGAAAGCTAGTGTTGCTCATGCCGGAGGCCAGAGAGTTTATTGGCAACAGTGACTGACATCATGGAAATTCAGTCTGTTAAATCTTCATTTCAACCACGAGCCACCAAGAGAACCGTCTAAAAACTTGATGTTGAAGTTGATTTTAAAGTGGCTATTTTGTGCTTTTCCTGTACTGTGTACTAGAGCTGTGTGTGTATGTAAAAGCTTAAAGATCAAAAGTGCAAAGTTATTTTCTCCTAAAATTTTCTGAACTGAAACAAGTCGTCAGTATTTCAATCTCACTTCCTGAATCTAAGTAGGTTTGTAACTCATTTACATAAGGCCAGTCTATGCTCCTGATTGGCTGAACAGCATCTCTTAGCTCCGCCCTCAAACACTAGTGTATCTGAGACTGGGAGAGTTTGGTTCGTGTTGTTCGTGACGAGAAGACGCTGTTTTCTGCTGACAAAGCAAATCCACTTACGGTGAAACCCACGCCATCATTAATGTTCATATCACTGTGATCAAGAGTTGAGGTTTAGATATTATAATGAGCGTTTTCTTTCTGACCAATCACAGCAGACTGGCCCGTCTGACCAATCAGAGCAGAGCAGCCCTCATAGAGGTGGAGTTAAGAGAGACAAAATTAGGAACCTTTCAAATAACAAGAAGGGCATTTAAATATGTAAATTACCCAGTTGTAAGGGTTTTTACTCATTGTGGCACACTGGTGCCGAAACCCGGGATGGAAGAAGCAGCCGCCGCCAGGAATCCTCTGTCTTCGCCATTTGCGGAGATCATCCAGGGGCTCGCGGGCTTGCATCAGCTACACCAGGCAGCCCTGTTTAAGATGGAGGAGCAGCAGGAACGACGCTTCGACGCGCTCCTCCAGGAGCAACGGGAGGCCCGCGAGCAGTTCCGGAGCTGGGTGGACCAGGGGGTCCGCTCCCCGCCCGCGGCCCCAGCCCTCCACAAGATGGGGCCGCTCGACGATCCGGAGGCCTTCCTGGACCTCTTTGAGAGGACGGCCGGGGCGGGGAAGTGGCCGGAAACTGACTGGCCGCTGCGCCTCATTCCACTGCTGTCCGGGGAGGCGCAGCTCGCCGCCCAACAACTGCCAGTCAGCAGCCTCCTGGTCTACCAGGACCTCAAGCGTGCCATCTTGCAGCGGGTCGGTCGATCTCCGGAGCAAAGCCGCCAGCGGTTCCGTTCCCTAGAGCTGGGGGAGGTCGGCCGACCCTTCGTCTTCGCACAGCAGCTCCGGGACGCCTGCCGCAAATGGCTGGTGGCTGAGGGCCGCGACGTCGAAGGAGTCATCGAGCTGGTGGTACTGGAGCAGTTTATCACCAAGCTACCCAAGAAAACCGCGCAGTGGGTCCAGTGCCACCGGCCGACGTCGCTGGACCAGGCCATCACGTTGGCGGAGGACCAGCTGGTGGCCCGGGGGTCGGCGAGCCCCAACCATCATCTTCTCTCTCTCTCTCTCTCCCCTCTCCCTCTCGTCCTGTCCCCGCTCCCAGGTCTCGAGGTGGATTTCCCCCGCGACCAGCACCCCGCTGGAGGTCCGGCCCGAGCACTGAGGCGCCCCGCGCTCCACCTCGGGGAGGATCCCTGACCGGGAGCGTTCCGGCGTCCTCTGGCCCCGCGCTCACCCAACGCCAATCCCTTGACCCGCTTCCCGCCGCCAGAGTGGCGGGGAGGCCTTGGCCGGCCTGTTGGCGTTGTGGGGACCCGGGGCACTTTATCGACAGGTGTCCATTGATGGAGGTGGACACCTTCATTCGGGTCCCCTATGCGCCACAGGCTGCCCCCGATCAGACTGGGCTGTATCAGATACCCGTGAGTATTAAGGGGGTTACGTGTCAAGCTTTGGTGGATTCAGGTTGTAACCAGACCTCCATCCACCAAAGCTTGATTCAGCCAGGGGCATTGGATAAGAGCCGCGAGGTTGTGGTGCGGTATCCCGTCGTGCCAGTCATAATCCGATTTAGGGGACAAAAACATAGTGTGGAGGTGGCAGTTAATCCGCACCTCCGGCACCCGCTGATTTTGGGTACCAATTGGCCGGGGTTTCAATCATTATTGGCTTGTTTGTGTGCGGGTGCTCCTGGGAAAAAACAACGGCACCGGGGGGGGGGGCGACTGTTCAGGCCGGCGAAGCTGTTCCGGGACCATCGGCGGCTGATCCAGAGGAACAGAGCGGGGCCGAAATACCCATCTTTTCGGTCCGTGATGATTTTCCTCTGGAACAGTCCCGAGATGATACGCTGAAAAACGCGTTTGAACGGGTCCAGGTCATCGACGGGCAGCCGGTGCGGCCAGATCAGCCGCTCACGTACCCATATTTCGCCATGATTAAAGATAGGTTGTATCGGGTGACTCAGGACATCCAGACAAAGCAAGATACAACCCAGTTGTTAGTACCTAAAAGCCGTCGGGAAATGCTTTTCCAGACGGCTCATTCTAATCCGATGGCTGTACACCTCGGGCAGGCAGCCACGTTAAATCGTTTAATGGCCCGATTCTTTTGGCCGGGCATTCATGAGAATGTGCGCAGGTGGTGCGCGTCTTGTCATGAATGTCAGTTAGTGAACCCTCCGGCCCATAGTAAAGCACCATTGTGCCCCCTGCCGTTAGTCGAGGTCCCCTTCGAGCGAATTGGCATGGACCTCATCGGGCCATTAGAGCGATCAGCACGGGGGCATCGCTTTGCATTAGTCCTGGTGGATTATGCCACGCGACACCCTGAAGCAGTCCCACTACGCAATATTTCGGCTAAAAGCGTTGCGAGTGCGCTGTTTCAATTAATCTCCCGGGTGGGAATCCCAAAAGAGAGTCTCACCGATCAGGGCACGGCGTTTATGTCACGTACGATACGCGAACTATTTGAATTATTGGGCATTAAATCGATTCGCACCAGCGTCTATCACCCACAAACCGACGGCCTGGTGGAACGATTTAATCGCACGTTAAAATCCATGATTCGTAAGTTCGTGCGGGAAGACGCCAAAAATTGGGATAAGTGGTTGGAACCCCTCTTGTTCGCTGTACGGGAGGTCCCCCAAGCCTCCACGGGGTTTTCCCCCTTTGAGCTTCTCTATGGCCGCCAGCCCCGCGGGGTTTTGGATGTCCTTAGGGAGGCTTGGGAGGACGGAACTTCTAATAGCAAAAACGAAATTCAGTATGTCCTGGACCTGCGAACAAAACTCCACACTTTGGGGCGGCTCTCTATGGAGAATTTGTTACAGGCTCAGGACAAACAAAGTCGGCTGTACAATAGGGGGACTAAGCTACGTAAATTTGCACCGGGAGATAAAGTGCTCGTATTACTTCCCACATCCAGCTCGAAATTACTCGCCAAGTGGCAAGGACCGTTTGTGGTTACACGGCGAGTTAATGATCTTAACTATGAAATCATTCGTTCAGATAGGGGGGGAGCACATCAAACATACCACCTCAACCTCCTTAAAAAATGGAATGAGGTGGAGTCAGCGATGCTGGCGACGGTGGTGAGTGGGGAGGAGGATCTCGGGCCAGAGGCGAATGTAAAAGTGCAATCCCGCCCTCTGGCCGCTTGTGGAGACCACCTCTCACCGTCCCAGATCGCTGACATCCAACAGCTACAAGCGGAATTCGCAGATGTGTTCTCACCCCTCCCTGGCCGAACGAATCTCATACAGCACCACGTTGAGACGGAGCTGGGCGTGGTGGTTCGCAGCCGGCCATATAGATTACCTGAACATAAGAAAAAGGTAGTTCAGGATGAATTAGCGGGGATGCTGGATATGGGGGTAATAGAGGAATCCAACAGTGACTGGGCAAGCCCGATAGTTTTAGTGCCTAAAACCGACGGCACCGTCCGGTTCTGTGTGGATTACCGCAAGGTGAATGCTGTATCGAAGTTCGATGCATATCCAATGCCAAGGGTTGACGAGTTACTCGATCGGCTAGGCACGGCTCGTTTTTATTCGACACTGGATTTAACGAAGGGATATTGGCAGATCCCCTTATCTCCAATGTCCAAAGAAAAGACTGCTTTCACGACGCCGTTCGGATTACACCAATTTGTCACCCTTCCGTTCGGTTTGTTCGGGGCACCCGCCACCTTCCAGCGCTTGATGGACCGGATTCTACGGCCGCATGCTGCATATGCTGCGGCGTACTTGGATGACATTATCATCTATAGTAACGATTGGCCGCGGCATATGCAGCATTTGCGAGCGGTTCTCAAGTCGCTGATGAGGGCGGGGCTCACGGCCAACCCGAAGAAGTGTGCGATTGGGCGCGTGGAGGTCAGGTATCTGGGCTTCCACTTGGGACACGGACAGGTGCGTCCCCAAATTGACAAGACCGCAGCGATTGCGACCTGTCCGAGACCCAAGACCAAAAAGGAGGTTAGACAGTTCCTGGGGCTGGCAGGATATTATAGGAGATTTGTGCCTGATTATTCGGACCTTGCTAGCCCGCTGACTGATCTAACTAAAAAGGGGGCGCCAGATACCGTCCAGTGGACGGAGCAATGTCAGCAGGCTTTTACCCAGATAAAGGCAGCTCTGTGTGGCGGCCCGCTCTTACAGGCTCCTAACTTTGCTCTTCCCTTTTCTCTGCAGACAGACGCGTCGGACAGAGGACTGGGTGCGGTCTTGACCCAGGAGATGGAGGGCGAGGAACGGCCGGTGCTGTACATCAGTCGCAAGCTCTCCAAGAGAGAGACGATGTACAGCACCATTGAGAAAGAGGCGTTGGCCATCAAGTGGGCTGTCCTCACCCTCCGCTATTATCTCCTGGGTCGGGAGTTCACCCTGTGTACGGACCACGCTCCCCTGCAATGGCTCCACCGCATGAAAGATGTCAACGCGCGGATCACTCGTTGGTATCTAGCATTACAACCGTTCAAATTCAGAGTGATCCACAGGCCGGGTGCACAGATGGCTGTGGCCGACTTTCTCTCCCGGAGGGGGGGGGGGGGGCTGCAGGCCGGACGGCTCCCCGGCCTGAGGCGGGCGGTGGGGGTATGTGGTATGGGGGGCGTGGTTCAGCGCTGTTTGCAGCGGGAGAGCGGGGGAGGAGTCGAGCGGGAAATAAGCGGGTCAAGTTCAAATGATAAACACCTGTCTGTGATTGCAGTGATTGGCGTTGGGAGAGTATATAAGCGGCTCAGTTGGACGTTTCATTTGAGAGAGTCTGGAGCTTGTGTGCAGACACCGGGAGCTGGAAAGCTGTGGAAAGAGTGAACTGTTCGAGTGGGAAGGAAGCTGTGGATCAGCTGGAACAAGTCTGTTCTATTGTTCTGTTGAATTTATTGTGAAGCGCTAAGTCGCTGTGGAAGGAGTATCTTTCTGTTCTGTCTAAATAAAGCACACAAGCTCCAGTATTTGCCGACCCCTTTGCCTTCTTCCATCACCTCCTCTGAACCTTACCACACTCATAGTCAATGTTTTTATTGATTGAAAAGTATCCAAGTCCAAGTGTAAATGCCCATGACACACACCTGAGACGCACACCAAACTACTCAACGCTAAATTCAAATGAATTTTTAAATGGACTTTTTTCAAATGAAACGAACATTGAGCGAGTGAACATGGGAGAGACTCATGAATGAAGCAAACGCAGAACTCAAACACCTCGATGGAAGTATAGACCGTATGCACCAGAGAAACATGGGCGCCGTCATCTTTAGTATATTGTCTTTGAACTTCCGTTTTTGCGGTAGCTCTGTATATTTCTACGGCATCGCTGTCGAGGAGTAATTAGCTGGTGAAGTGGATTTACTTATTGTAGAGTTAACAAAAGTTATCATGAGATGGTGTGAACTGGTCCAAGTTGTGACGTCATTTCACGCTAAATCAGGCCGAAACAATGTTCATTTTCTGGAAAAATTTCACTCTGGCTGTTAAACACTTCGAACTCCCATTGGCCCGTGGTGATGATGTAATCAGTGGGTGTGGCACCCAGGCTCCGCCTTCTGTTTAAATCTTCTCTAGTTTATTAGTTCTGCTTAGTCTGTCGAGGCCAGACACCAGTAAAGCAGGAACACTCAAAACTCTTCATCACAGACACTGATGTCTGAT
Organism: Pimephales promelas; assembly: GCF_988280905.1. Lineage (NCBI taxonomy): Eukaryota > Metazoa > Chordata > Actinopteri > Cypriniformes > Leuciscidae > Pimephales > Pimephales promelas. The sequence continues at coordinate 18,331,211 of NC_142786.1, read as the reverse complement.
TGAAAGGAATAATTACTGTAGTTCATGTTTAATACTGCTTGAGATCCATCTACTGTATAAAGTTCTGAATAAATAAACATGATGTGACTGAATCTCAGATGCAAACATATTCACATATCTACGATCGAGTGTTTCTGAAGTGCAGTTTTCTCTTCGCCGTACAGTGATTAAATGCCTCATATAAACAGAACCACAGCTGATGAAGAGGCTGATTGTGTTCATAATCCCCACAGGTTCACTATGCAGATAACAGAACGCCGCCACTTTCACAAAAGTTGGATTACAGAGTTGATTGTGAGCGAATGCGAGTGTGTGTGTGTGTGTGTGTGTGTGTGTGTGATGAAGCCCCGGTTCCTCTTCCTCACCTGCAACCCGAGCCACAGGAATCAAAGATGAGACCATCACGCTTAGTTAAATCACGGCATGATTCATATTCCACACAGCAGCAGAAGAGGTGTGTGTGTGTGTAATGTGTCTATTTCTATTCTGTTTAAAAAACGTTGTGCAACGTTTTTGTCCGGGCTGAACACAACGTAGCCCAGTTTATAGTGTTTAGTACGGAGGCTCTAAGGGACAAGCCGGTGGAAACTCTGAGTTCGCTCGCACAACTGTCGTGTTTTCTCCGAGCGATTAATCTGATAAATCCTATTTCCTCCGATCGAACATTTACAAAATATATAAAATATTTTCCTCATGTGTTGTTGGTTTAATTGATCTTGTAGGGTAATTAAAAACAAATCCCCACCGGATGTCAGAAAACAATTTCTAAAGCTAGGTCTTCTAAATATTAGATCGCTCACACCTAAGGCGGTTATTGTAAATGAAATGGTCACAGATAATAATTTCGATGTTCTGTGCCTTACTGAAACCTGGCTTAAACCAAATGAGTATTTCGGTCTTAATGAATCTACTCCGCCAGGATACTATTATAAACATGAGCCTCGTCTGATCGGTCGTGGCGGCCCCAACGCCTGTGATGAGAGGACCAACGCCTGTGAAGAGATGACTCAACGCCGACGATATGTTATGGCACTGTTTTATATATAAACAATATTTATATATAAACAATATGAATGTTAGCCAGAGGAGAACTGGCCCCCGACTGAGCCTGGGTTCTCCCAAGGTTTTTTTCTCCATCCAATCTGATGGAGTTTTGGTTCCTTGCCACTGTCGCCTTGCTTTTGGCTTGCTTTTGGCTTGCTTAGTTGGGGTTATTTAACATTTAATATTTAACAATATTATTGATCTGTGTTGTACTACTTTCATGTTATCACTGTGAAGCTGCTTTGATACAATCTGTATTGTGAAAAGCGCTATTTAAATAAATGTGACTTGACTTGACGTCACTCTCAGCCGCTACCGTACATCCACAAATCTATATTTATATGGCTAATAGCTAAATAAATTGTAAATCTGTCAACCCTATTAGGTTTTTAAAGGTACAGCATATATAAAAGCAAAGCTGAAGAAGAACACTATAAGTGTGAATGGATGAAGAACGGCGTAAGGGAAGCTGAGGAAGAGGAGAGGAACGTGTAAAGAGAAGATAAGTTTGAGAATCAGGACAACGCCTCGTGTTTATCCAGACTCCACACTCAAAAACACACATATACACTCTTATAACACTCTTTATGATCATAAGACCATGTGTAATATCTCTGACATTTATCAATGCAACACATACTGTATTTATGACTCCAAACACGGAAGAGCCAAATCATTACAAACAGAACATGGCAATCGTTTCCCCAGCGTTACAAAGACGCCAGACAGAGAATATGACAAATCACTGCAAATATACTATTGAAAAGGCTGAAGGATCTAAGACACCGGAGCAAACCTCCCGCCGACGGCTTCATTTGTCCACATATCTGACAGAGAACAGAAAGGATGAGGGTGTTGAGGCTAATTCTGTCAGGATCATTGATCTGCACTGACAAAACACGAGAGATCGAGCTGCTTCCGGTTTGACTGACAGGTGTTGTGCTGTGGTTTTAAAGTCCTCTTAAGTCCTGTGTTTAAAGGGGCCTTCACACATTTCTATTATTATTATTATTGCCCAAATTGATTAATTCAGGTGTGCCTGACCTCAGTAGTCATGGCAACAATATTCAGACACACCTGAATTAATCAATTTGGCCAAAAATGGCAGACAGGAAACAAGGAGCTGGCTGAAGTTCAGGAAGTAGTTTAGCGGGGCATAAAGCCAATTGAACTTTTGTTGCTGCAAAGATAGTCATTAATTTGTATTTCAATTTAATTTTCCATCTAAAAAGTATGTTTTATTATATACAGTAGTCAACATTTGAAGTGGATCAAAACCTTTCATCAAAGTTATACATGAATATTGAACAATACCCGTTCAAGGACAACTTTGATTTACTTTTTTATCCACTTCAAATGTTGACTGCAGTTGAATGCAGTACGAGTGTGTGTGTAAACCTGATGCACTAAATTCACCATGTTGTCATCATTGTCACTTCATTTTGTCACATACACTATAGTATATATAGGGAAGTATGAGTTATGCCAGATTTATATCAAAATTACTGTAGATTGGACTAGTCACAAATTTTAAAATGTTAAATATCAAGTGCTACTTCGCTAATGTCTTGCATGTGATGGTACAATGTACACTCTTAGAAAAAAGGGTTCTATGTATGTAGCATAGGGTTCTTTACTCTACTCCAAAGGACATTTATGCTAAAAAAGGTTCAATAATGACAAGAATGAACTTTTTGGCACAAAGGTTCTTTAAAGGCTATTATTCATTCATATATTACATTATTCTGCAACATTTTGTAGTTGTAATTAAATTACTGTTTATTTAACTGTTGTAGTAACTTAATATCACATTTTAAGCATGCATATTTTTGGAGGATAAAAACTGAAATGGCACTCTTCGTGCGATATTGATTAATTAAGTTTTTTAACCCCCATATCTTGAATTTTGTGATCATTCACACTCATTGCATTGTAGGGGTTCCAAATACGTAGCGCTTTAGAACCTTTTTAAGGTTCTATATAGAAACTTTTCTTCTAAGAGTGATAGGCTTTTAATTTCCTTTATTTTAGATTTTACTCTTTGAAAAGTTTGGAGGTTGAGTGCGATTTCACTTTTTTCATTTTAAATAGTGTGTAATGTTGCTGTTGGTGCATGAACAGTATCTGCAAAGTTGCAGCGCTGAAAGTTCAGTGTAAGTGTAGCGGGTACAGGATCTCCGTATCAGCTGACAGTTAAGCGTTCCCAGCAATCTGTGCATGGTGGAATAAACACAGGACAACCATATGCGTGTGATCAGCTCCGGTCTTGCTGGGTTGTGTTTACTTCAAAATGTTCACATTAGAACAAACCCAAATGTCCAAAACAAAATACATTGTCATAATAAATTGATTATGCACAATTTCACTGTTTCAATCTCTTTCTTACAATGACACAATGTTTTCTCAAAGATCTGTCCATCAGCCAATGACTATATTTCTCATTTGTATATTCACATTGTATATTCACATGTTGTTCAATGTTTAATGAAAACACGTATTCAAACAAGGTATTCCTGAGTATTTTCCCCATTTTAGACCACTCACATGCATTTCTAAAATAAAATACACATATTATTAACTAATATAACAACACATTTAAACATGTTCACCTTCAATTAACTCTGTAATGGAGCATACATACTATCCAATCGCGGGTGGAAATCGCGATTTGCTCTTAAGATTAACCATGTAAATCTTTATCAAAATGAATCAATTTGCGACCATTAATGTTCACTAACATATATTCTTCAAACATCCATAGAGATTGGCATATTAAACAATCAACTAACCTGTGGAATGGTGGAATAAACACAGGACAACCATATGCGTGTGATCAGCTCCGGTCTTGCTGGGTTGTGTTGAGCAACGTAGACACTTCGCAACACACTGCACTCACATAGCGCCCTCCACTGGTCTGGCAGAACCACCATCCACTCAATGTATTTTTACATTCAACAACAATACTACGTTCATCAATTGTGACGAACCAACAATTGGGGCATCACATAAGCAGAGATATCGTCTTTTAAAAATCAGGAAGTATATTGCCAACAAAAACGACTCGATTGGGACTACAGCTGGGTTTTAGACGTCACTAACCCACACATTTGCATCAACACCTCCCTCAGAATATGCAGAAAATGGCATGCGCATATTTCTGAGGCACGTCGACTCAGTGTGTTGTTCACGCAGCTGTCAGGTCTTCTGTGTTCGGGCTTCCCATGGACGCTATACTTCCTCAAAAATGGATACAATTTATGTTTGATTATGTTCCTGAAAATGGCGATCGTAATTTAGCTCTCTGTGCTGTGTATTTTACGAAAGACAGCTTCCAGAATCTCCACGAGTTCAACACCGGATTCAGCAAGAAACTGTTACTAAAACATGAAGCAGTTCCGACTTTAAAACCAGAGGCAGCAGTTGTTGGGCCACAATCTGTAAATAGGCTAAGACTTCATCATATTAAATGTATTTTCATGTATAATTCCAGACGTAGCCTTGTGTTTTATTTTTTCAAATGCCAGCGCTGGCTTTATAGCCACTACTAGTTAGCCTATACTATTTTGTGTCTACAACAAACATTATGGACCTGAATTTTGTATAAGTACTAATGTTTTAAACGTATTTTTCATGTATATGCTTTATGACGTTATTTTCGATTTGATCAAGAACGTAAACATATGCCAACGCTGTTTGAGTATAACATTAGTAGCCAGTCAGTCGCTATTGTTACCAGTCAGATGCTATTGTGTAAAATAAACGTTTATAAAGTTAAAAAAAATAGCAAATTATCATTCAGAAACGTTTAGTAGGAGCCGTGTGTGGTGAGGTTCTGCTTGATTCTCTTCATCGCGGCTTTCTCGGTCTGATTATGCCTGAAATTGATACTGCAGTTCGACACATATTTACATCTGGACCGGAGCTCATGACATGCACATTTCGCCCGTAAAGGTAATGGGCGTTAACCTTCCGGACAACGTGAGCGACAGTTTAGCCAATCACAACACACCGGGCCAAACTAACCAATCTGAGCCCTCTACGTGTTTCTGAGGGAGCGGTTTCATAGAATCAGGAAGTCAACCGCTCGTTCGAGGACAGAGGAGAGCGCGGCTGACAATAAAGTTGAAGTTTATGAAAAATAAGACTTTTAAAAAAAGAAAAACCACTAACACATGTTATATTGCACCCCATAAATACAATCATGCAAAGAAAAAAAAGCAGTCAACCCCCCCTTTAAGTGTCTAACTCCAGGAGTGTCCGACAGCGATGTCCGGCCTGGGAATCTGACATCTTCACCCTTTATTCAAATATTATTACAAGATTTTGCACGCATATTTTGCATTGTTTTAGTAACATAGTAACACAATTAAACATGTCAAATTATGCAACAATATTTCTCCAGGCTCTCATACAAAGAACTCATAAACATATGCAAAAAAAGAGAGAAAAAGCTAAATATTAATAACTGATTATGTCATATATGTATGCTTCTTGTTTTTCTATGCATTTATTTTGCATAAAATAAAACCGGAAGCTGTAGTTTACCTTTGGTGTTTGTTCTTCCCTCATATTTAAAACACTAGAAACATGTCATAACATACATTTTCCTCATATCTTGATGGTTTTATTGAACTTTTAATGTCATTAAAAACAAATACTTTTGGCCAGTTTAAAACATTTCTCTATTCCACGGCTTCTCTTCCATTTCTTTCAGCGTAAACATGCAATAGACGAATGCCTTTAACGGTGCGTTTGCATGGCACACACTGTAAAAAAACGGTAAACTACAGCTGTGGTTGCCGGCATCATACCATAAAAATGCGCTGTTACTGTTTTTGAAACAAACAGCTAAATACCGTTTTGTCAGCTACAGTACACTCAAAAAAATAATATGTTGGCTTTAATTAATTTTAATTTGTCAACAGGTTCCACATAACTGGAGTACGTTAAACAAACATAATTTGTTTATGTAACTTCAACATAATGGAATTGTGTAATTTTAAATTACCCGATTTAAGTAGTCTCAACGTGAATTTTTAAATGCTTCCTGGCATGATTCAAAGGCATTTCATTATATTCATTCATCCATTTATATTTCATTTGATTCAGTGACATTTAATTAAATTCATAGACTTTAGTTAGCTATTTGCTAACAGAAGCACATATTAACATCTTGAATGCTAAGATTTACACTCTCCTTCATTCAAAGCGATAGAAAATAATGAAATCAGTCGACAGCCTAACAAAATGCTCCACTCTTCTCCACAATGGTAACCCACTGTAATTTAAATGGTTTAATAATTCCAATGTAATTTAACATTAAACACTATTACACACTATCAAGTCTTCCCCTTTTCTAAATTAAAAAAAAAAAAACATAAAATAACACTTAATTTTAACATTTATTCTCTCTTAATTCAACCATATGCAAAGCATGCTGGGAACTAAAAGCACTGCCCAGTTTCAGTTGAGGCAACACAAATCAATCATGTAATCCAACACAAACGGATTAAGTAAACTTAAGTTGTTCGTAGATTTAAGCAGATTGAACACAATAAAATTAAGTTCGTGCAAAATGGCAGTCAGCTCGCACTATACTGCCACCCTCTGGATGTACACATTTTTTTACTTAACATAAATGGTTTGTGTTTAGACAACACATTAGGATTTTGTACAGTTAAGTTGAGACACAATTACATAGACCTTAATAGAAAAAAACATTTAAAGTCCAAAAATATAATTATTATAAGTAAACTATATATAAGTATATTATGTAAAGTGCACAACCTCCCTAGTTCATTTTTTTTGAGTGTATATAACTAATTCAACAGCTTATTGCTGTAGCTGACAAAACGGTAATTAGCAAAAACAGTAACACACCGGGGGCCTGATGTATAAATGTTGCTTATGCACAAAATGGGCATAGAAATATGCATACGCATTTTTCCATGCACATATCGGGATTTATAAAAAATAAACTTGGCGTAAATAAGTGCGCACCGCAAGGATGCTCTTGACCTCTTTTAGAAGAGTAGGCTATGTGTTTTGGCGACACCGATGGTGAGCTGGAGTTAAATGTCTTTCTGGTCACAATTAGACAGAGAATCTAAAGAAATTTATACATCTACAGAAATATAATTCAAATATAATTTCACAAACCTTTAATCACTTGAAGCAAACATCCATCCCTTCTTAAATGTCTGCGCCATGAACGCGTTGGGGCGTTTAGTGAAACTGACGCATAGCCTAACGTCAGATGAAGTAAAACCGTAAATCTTCATTAAGAGTCCTAATCATAAAGACAGTGCATGTTCACAATAACAGTTTAAATAAATAAAAGAATGATTTAAACTATGTTTTACTTCTGATATAAACAGTTAAATTATATATGCCATTCCAATGCATTCTCATCCTTTAACGTCATATAGAACGCTATATGACAAAACGGCGCTATACTACGCACATGGCACCCGTTATCGTTAATATAACACGTTCTGTGAGGGCTAAGTTTAGGTGTGGGGTAGGGTGTGCGTGTCATATTCACGCTAAAGGATTTATAACGTCTTGGGTTCGCGTGTTATAACGATAAAGGGTGCCATGTGCGTAGTATAGCGCCGTTTTGTCATATAGCGTTCTATATGACGTTAAAGGATGAGAACGGGCTGGCCATTCTCATTAATGGAGTTAAACACTTAAACTACATAAAATCATTACTGAAGTTACAAAAAAAAATGTATATTCAATATATAGAAATATACCTATTTGTTGTGGATGCAATGCTTTTGAACACTTTTCCCCTGGTATGTTTTAATGTTTTAACTGATAGCTAATAACAGATTGTCTGAGAAAATTGTTTTGTGCAAATAGCGCACAACAAGGTCTATCTGTTTCCATTAAAATATAAATCAATTAAAAATACTATTTTGCCAGTGGAAAAGATTGGGAAAACTTTCTCTGAAATGTATTTAACACTAGGCTACTTGATTTATTTATTCAAAAACAAGGCAAGGATAGGCTACTAAAAAAAAAATTATGTTTGTAATAATGTGACGGCACATCCGCATTTCATATTTTACTAACGTCTTGTACCGTTAAACATGGTGTCACGTGGATGAATAATCATATGCAAATGATATGAGATGAGGATATGCATAGTAAAACTAGGCGTTGTAATCTCCATATGGTTATTTCGGGGAGGAGACGCATGTACGCGTATTCTTCCGCTGACTGGGATTTATAAAGTGAATTATGCTCAGGTTCTGGCATATGTACGGTTATAAATCTGAAAACTTTTGTACATACGCAATTACGTGCGTACCGCACACTCTAACGCTGCCTTCACACTTCACACTCAGCTCAGTAATACGCAATACGTTCCCAACGGACGTCGTACTACTCAGTGAAAAGCGTCGGACGCGGGTAGAACAAAAATGGCGGAGAGATTAAAGTTTGATTCTGTCAGTTCTGTATGATCTCTCTCTGATTAGGGTTATGCTGCATGTCAGGTCGGCTAAAAAAGTGATATAGTGGTCAATAGTTCAATGTCTACCTTCTAATTGCCCTTATAAACGTTAGAAAGTCATGAGAATAAAAAATGACATGACAACTTATCGTTATAAAATCATTATTTATTTTATTAAAAGTTAATCATTCAGGTTTGTTTATCAGTACCATAGCAACGCTCAACTTCCGCTGGAATTGTCGGAGAGGAACCGTCCGTAGCTTTTCGCAGGAGTTCAAATTTTTGAACGCATCCGGATGACCAACAGACACGATTCTCTTCGCACCGCACTCGGTCGGACCCGTTTCAGACCCATTCGCATGCGGTCTGCGAATCTCCATAAGAAATTAATGACTTCCGGTCGTTTCGCAGCCGCATCGGAGCTGATTTCAACTGCCAGTGTGAAGGCGGCGTAAGGATGAAATCTACGCAAAGTTTTATATATGAGGCCCCAGATTTTCACAGTATGATGCTGACGTTTTTTTTTTACAGGATTATTTCTTACAGTGCACTTTTTGTAGCATATAGTTCCATTTTCCTGCTAATGACAGTGATATGAACATTTCAACCAATATTATGCCTGAATATTCCTGATGAATTCCTAATTAAGCTCCGCTGAGCCGCCAGGTGTGTGTTGTGCTCGAGAAGGTAGATCTCTTGAGCACTTCATCATAAAGGTTATCATAACTGCTGTAAACATGACGTCTCTTAAAACATAATCATGCTGATTTCTTGACAGGCTCATTTACCACACATCTGGATCCAGATGTCATCGACACGAACGTGAATGAGCGCTCAATAAACTCGCATTACTTTTACTCTCCAGCTTTGCTTTTAATTAAAACTTAATCATTATAAACGTAGCCATCAGAGGGTCTTAATCACAACAGACTTTCATTTGCAACGAGGCTGCGGCGAGCTTAGCGTATTAAAATTAAACCACACTATCATGTTCCTGCCTAGACGAGGCTCAAAACGCCAGAGAGCTCAAGTTCAGAAGAAATTATTTCCCAAATCCGATCAAGAGGAACCAAGGTGCCGTACCGGCATTCATTAGCAGCCAGTGTGTAATCAGCCGGAACGAGGAAGTGCCAAACGGAGAAGTTTGTCATTTCTATAACTTGAGTATGTTGTCAGGGATTGGAATGTGATTCATCTTCTTCAAGTAATTTCACTTTTTAAAGTTTAAACCCTCTCTCTTGAGAGTTGAGGATTATTGAGTGAAAAGCACCTGCGCCACAGATTAGAAAAGGCTTAGATTCGATCGCAGACGCGCAGGTGTGTGTAGTCTGTAGTTTGGCTCACACACCTGACCTCTCCTGATTTAAAGTCCCACTGAGGAGCCTTGGATCTGCAGTTTTGTTTGATGACGTAATTTCCACTGAAACAAGAAGTTAAGGCGGGGCTTATTGAATGGGTTAAAATAGCCAATAGTGTTTCGTTTACCTCACAGACTGACAGCACCACAGAAGCGAACGCGAGCACTGATGATACACTGGATTCAATAGTAGAGATTTCATTCTTAACCAACAGATACAAAGACTAAAACTTGAGCGTTTGAGCAACACACACTTACATATAACATGTCCAACACGTGTGGCTCCGGGTGTGTCCTTGGTCAGGTGGTGTTTATAGCAGAGGGGGCGGAGCTTCAGATTCTAGAGTGCATTTGATTGGACAGAAGATCATGATGTCATAAAAATCCCTGATCCGTTTACGTTTTGAATGTTTATATCACCTAAATATAAATTTTATCATTGTTTTGGAACACACCAGCTTATTCATAAACTCAAGGCTGACATTTTTTGAAATAGCCACTATTATTTAAATGAATGACTCTATTAAAAAGCCCTCCTCACTGGTCCCGTCAGTCCCGTCCCGTTAACCGTTCCTGACATCCATCCTCCACTGAGATGAGATCGGGGTTAACACGATAATAAACGAGAGAAATGTCAGACGCTTGATTAAAAGACACTGGAAAGGTTGGATCTCCTGAACCTCGGATCCGACACCACACACACACACACACACGGGACCAATTACTCCACCATCAGGACATCTTCAGGACAGAGGAGTGTGTTTTTCTCTCAACCTGTCAAAACTTTAATCCGGGAGATTGGATCCTTCCTCAAACGAACACTGAGAGGAATTATCCAGAGTGTGAAGGCTTTCAGACAGAGCTGATGTGTGTGTGTGAAGGAACCAGAACTATAGCAAACATCCCGTCTGTCCCAGAAGGACCTCTGTGAAACCAGCTGTTGTCTGAAAACTATATGTATTTCTAAAAAGTCCTCAGCACAACTATAATGATACGGCACATGATGAGACTCACCGAACTCTAGTTTAAGCATTTGCATTTATAACAGAAATGTATCGGATGATTTTTGGTCAATTTAAAACCATCGGCTAAAGCATGAAAATAGCAGATAAAACAAACCAATAGTTTATTATATAAAAGAATGTAATGTTCATTAATACTATATAATGTGTAAGGATGTTGTTTATAGGAATAAGCCAAATATGAGTTCATGTTGTTAATAAGAAACATTTGATGGCAAAAAATACTCAGTCTGAAGGTTGTCATATCTTATTTGTGTTTAGTTTATATAATTATGTTTGCCTGTTGAAGGTTTAATGGATTAAATCCATGTTCAATGAAAAAGATTTGATGATGCAGCAATAAAATATTTTGTTTATTAAAAAAAACATATTCAAATCCGTTATGATGTTAATGACAATAGTTAGTCACAAATATCTGTACAGGAATTGGTTGATAGTTGTTTGTTAAAATATCAACCAAAAAAAAAATCCTTATATAAATCCTATATATATATATATATATATATATATATATATATATATATATATATATACATGTGTGTGTGTGTGTGTGTCAATTAATTTTTAATAACAATATGGTCCTTGAGGTTTATTATAATCACTTATATTATAAACTCATGTTCAGTTCTATAATCGCACTTTGATCATGATGATTATTGTCACTCCACAGGGAAACATATCAACAGACCTCACTATTGAGTGTTTTGAAAACATTCAAGTCAAGTCAAGTCACATTTATTTATATAGCGCTTTTCACAATACAGATTGTATCAAAGCAGCTTCTCAGTGATAACATGAAAGTAGTACAACTCAGATCAATAATGTTAATGTAGGCTAGATGCTGTCAGATAAGCAGAAAGCTGGAGTCTCATTACACTGTGCCTCTTTACATGACAATCCGTGGTCAAACGCTCCGAACAAACATATAATCCGTTAACTTGCCTTTACTCTTCCATTAAAACGTGCACGTCGATTGGTTCTATTCGCTTCTGACACAATGAAAGCGACTGGTGTACACAGGTGGGCGGGACCTATGGCGCGATGACGTAAAACTATTCGTCGATGTGTTGCTATGGGCTGACTGAGAATTCAGCTTTGCCATCACATGAATAGATGTTTTAATATTCTTTTAAATGTATATTAGGCTATATTAAAATTAATGAAATTCTTATTTTGATAGTTTGCTGAAAATGTAAAATACTCTGTTAGGGTTGTGACCACTATTAATGAATTTAATTTGATATTTTATAGTGAATTCTACTGTAATCAATTGTTTGGAAACCCACACCCTACAACTGAAATGAAACTGAAATATATCGCATTTTGGAGTGTCTCCAAAATACACACAGAAGGGAACTTTGGTTTATGTGCAGAATAAAGCCTCACCATTATGGCATCAGAAATGGAAATACAACTGAACGTTTAAGGTGCACCAGTTTTTGACTCTTTTGACTTGATTTTCCTTTGCCCTTCGGTCATATGCTTCTATGAAGCCTGAAAGTATGTTTACTTTGGATGGCATTTCTTTAAAGTTTCTGCATGGTTTGGCATCCATGGTTGTCCTCTTGACTGAAGCAGCCCTGTTTCTCAGAGAAGCCCCGGTGGTCTTTTGTGCTCCATATGCACTCACTCTCGCTCTCTCTCCCTCTATTGAGAGAACCCCCTATAAATTAACAGACACTGTGACACACACACACACACACACACTGGGCACCGTAAATCCAGGCCTGATAATCAGCACAGATGAATGGATGAGAAAGAAGGCAGGAATGTTTTGATGAGACTGATGCTCCAGATCATGTTTATCTGCCAAGGCTATGGCCAGCTTGACCCACCATTATATAGGAAAACTGTGTCAATGAAAGCAAACAGAGAATGGAGAGTAGAGATGCATACTAATGTTTACATCCTAAATCACAGGCTTATTCAGTCTCTCTCTCTCTCTTAAGAATTATACATAAACTACTAAACCCTTCCAGTAAATAATAGTACAGAAAGATACAGAATGCTGAGAACCCAAACATTGTAACGATGTTATAGTGTAATATTCAGAGGTGTGTTTCCACAGTGTCAGTAATTTCTATTCCAGCAGACCTTGACACTGATCTAAATAAGAGAAGCAGCAGTACAGTAATCCATGAGGAGAACCAATAAAGATGAATAAATACAGCGGTAATCTCTGCAGAGCTCATGTGTAATGCTCTCACAGAAATTCATTTGCAGTCTGTGAGAGAGATTTCACACATATTTATTCATACACGCCACTCCAGCTGTTTGCTTTCAACACAAAAATAATATGAATGGAGAGATGGATAAAATGGAAAGACAAAATGACAGACAGAACAGATCGAACGACCAACAGGACGAATGACAGAAAGATTAAATGCAGATTAAATGACAGACGAATAATGAATAACAAACAGAAAAACAGATATAACGACAGGTCGAACGACAGAATGAAAAACAGACAGAACAACAGAACGAACGACCAACGGAACGAATGAGACAGATTGAACAGACAGAACGAACAGAACGAATGAAAGAACAAATGAGACAGATTGAACAACAACAGATCGAGCGAACAGACAGAACGAATAAGACAGATCGAACGACAGACAGAACAACAGACAGAACGACAGAATGAATAACAGAATGAACAGACAGAACGAGGGACAGAGATTGAACGGCAGAGCGAATGACCAACAGAACGAACGACAGACAGAATGACAGTCAATAATCAACAGAACGAACGATATAACAAACAAACGACAGACAGAACAACAGACAGAACGAAGAACAGACAGCATGACAGAACGAATAACAGACAGAACAACAGAACGAATAACAGACAGAACAACAGAGTGAATGACAGACAGAACAGACAGAACGAATAACCGACAGATCGAACGACAGAGCAAACAACAGAATGAACAACAGACGGAACGAGTGACGGACAGATCGAACGACAGAGCGAATGATCAACAGAACAAAAGACAGAACGAACGACAGACAAAACAACAGAGTGAATGACAACAGAACCAATGACAGAGAACGACGGATCAAATAACAGACAGATCGAACGACAAACAGAACAGACAGAATGACAGAACGAACAACAGACAGAAGGACGGAATGAATAACAGAGATCGAATAACAGACAGAACGACGGAATGAATAACAGACAGATCGAACGGCAGAACGAACGATTACCAGAACGAATGACATACAGAATGACAGTCAATAATCAACAGAACGAACGATATAACAAACAAACGACAGACAGAACGAAGAACAGACAGCATGACAGAACGAATAACAGACAGAACGACAGAACGAATAACAGACAGAACAACAGAGTGAATGACAGACAGAACAGACAGAATGAATAACCGACAGATCGAACGACAGAGCAAACAACAGAATGAACAACAGACGGAACGAGTGACGGACAGATCGAACGACAGAGCGAATGATCAACAGAACAAATGACAGAACGAACGACAGACAAAACAACAGAGTGAATGACAACAGAACCAATGACAGAGAACGACGGATCGAATAACAGACAGATCGAACGACAAACAGAACAGACAGAATGACAGAACGAACAACAGACAGAAGGACGGAATGAATAACAGAGATCGAATAACAGACAGACCGATGGAATGAATAACAGACAGATCGAACGGCAAAACGGACGATTAACAGAACGAATGACAGACAGAACAGATCGAATGACAGAACGAACGACAAACAAATCGAGTGAACAGACAGAACGAATATCAGAACGAATGACAGACAGATTAAATGACAAACAACGATTAAACAGAAAAACAGAGAGAATGACAGATAGAATGAACAATAGGTGGATGGATGGATGAATGTACAGACCGATAAGAACGAGAGACAGCAAGTTTAGGCCACAATGTTTATTCAGTAGTGTTGTTTTAACTTATAGGTACAATACTGTCTGCTTTGTACAACTAAAAAAAAGTCACCATTTCATTCTGCTGTGCTAATAACACAATAACACACTCTAGCCATTCATGACGACACCGGCTGAACGCTTCCAGATGGTAGGCACTTTTAAGGCAAGGTTTAAAACATTTGTGAATATACATTTATATATAATTCTATATAGATTTTTTCCCATACATGAATAAGTAAGTGGATGCAAAGGTCAGATGTATACTCAAAAAACAAAACTAACAGCTAACAATTAAAACAAAAGAAAAACCTTAAATGTGGCCAAAGAATAACAGCAATGTGGAGATCAGACGAGTCTTTGGGTTGCAGATGTGTCTCAGTCCTTCGATCCGTACAGGTGTGTGTCACAGTCGGGAACGGGAAAACACAGGGATTCACGCTTTACACGTTTATCAGTTGTACTGATCGTCACTGGCCTCCGGAATGGGTTTCGGTGAGCATTTAAACTGGAAACTCTTGCTTTTGAGTTTTCAGTTTGTAAAGCGGCTCCTGTAACAGAACAAATCAGATCTGCGTGGATCTAACGAAAGCGATCACTGCCGTGTGACGAGAGAGTAAACCTGGGCTTTCCTCAGAGGACAGGTCGACTCTGGGATCATCAGCTCAATAAACCAGATGCTTTCAACATCCGAGGAAGATTTAGAGATGCAACACACACGAGAGCGCCGTTTCTCACAGCCTACACACACTCGAGCGCCGAAGCACCAATAAACGCTGAACCTGTGAAATAACCAAACGAGCTGCGGGGAAACACTTCGAGTTTAAACAGACGACAGAAAGGCATTGTTCAACATCTGAGAAAATGATAAATTAATGAAACACTTATGATCAGACATGCTGGATGAGACAATTATATTCAATTATTCCACTTTAAAATGTTTCTTTACAAACACATATGCTAGTTTAAAAAGTAGTCAGCGACTAAAAACAGCTCCAGAACGCAGATGTCCTCGCCGTTACAGATTGGGTTTCTTTTCAGCCTTTTCAAAACACACAGAAAATAATGTTTAAATACAGACAGATGCTTTAAAAAAAGAGGAAAGAAACGGTCTTAATTACAATACTCTATGCAAAAAGCTTTCCTTAACGTTATTTTATTTTCTCCTCAAACATGATTTTTTGAATGCAGAAGGAGTTTGTCGCAGTCACTGATATCGGCCCGTCACTGGTGTCGGTGAAGCGGGTTTATGCGTAAAACTCCTTGGTCGGGGCTTTCTGATAGGCCGCTCCTGAGGGTTTCCTCTCCCCGAGGTCGTAACTGCCTTCATCCTTCTTTCTCATGCGATAAACCAACAGGAGGATGAGGAAGATGGCGAAGAGGAAGCCGATCACTCCTCCCGCAATCACAGCTGCAACACAATTAGGGACTCGCTTTATTCCAGTTCAGATAAGCATGTTTCTCACACATGTCCTAACAACACTGCGACACGTTATTAAAGCATCTTTTCAGAGTTTTTGTCCAAACCATTTACATTTACGCACTTAGCACAAGCTTTTATCCAAAGCTACTTACATTGCCTTCCAAGCTCAGTAGCACCTCATTGCAGTACACAAGATCCAGGGGGCGGAGTCAGATCCAAATCTGAGGGGTGCAGTTGGGTAGGTTTAGGGATCAGGGGGTGGAATTGGGTAGGTTTATGGGTGGGTTTAGAGATCAGGGGTTGGAGTTATGTGGGGTGGGTTTAGGGATCAGGGGGTGGAGCTGGGTAGGTTTAGGGGTGGGTTTAGGGATCAGGGGGTGGAGCTGGGTAGTAGAGGTCTTCACGGGTCCAAAAATTCATGCCCGACCCGGAAGAGACCCGTAATGTGCTACACCGAACCGACCCGGACCCGTCGTTCATTTCAAAAGTTGGACCCGGACCCGTGCAGACCCGAGAAATGCCATAAATGTACTGCCCGGACCCGACTCGGACCCGTCTATTATTTGAAAACTGGACCCGAACCCGGCAGGAAGACGCAAACCCGACTGGACCCGCTTGTCACATATTATTTCACACGAGTTGCGAAAAATAAAACTTTTTGTCTTACCTAATTTTAGTAGTCGTCGTCTCACTTCCTGACGTTATCTGACTGAGACTGACTGTGATGCATTACAATCCACGGTAACACTTTAGAATACGGTTCCTTCGTTAATGAATAACTACACAAGAACTAATGAGTAATACAATATTAACAATATAGTAACTATTATTAACTAACAAGAAACTCTGATTAACGAACTAGTAAGTAATAGCGCACAGACAAAAGTGGTAGTTCACTATTAAGTAATTGATAACTACTATTTTTTTAATACTTCCCAGAGAACTACTGAAAAAGTTTATTAACAATCTAGTAACTACTATTAACTAAAAGAAATTCTTATTAACGAATTAGTAAGTAATAGCTCACAGATGAAGGTGTTACTAGATACTTCTGTGGGAATTACTAATTATTTGGATTCGTATTATAAAGTGAAGATCATTGGAATTAACTAGTAATTACTCAAGTGTTACTACATGATCTAGTCATGATTTGTGCAAACGTTTGAGATTTTTGGTGAACTTTAGTATACTTTTAGAAAATGTCTTTAGTAACACTTGAGTAATTAGTTAGTTCCAAGGATCTTCACTTTATAATACGAATCCAAATAATTAGTAACTCCCACAGAAGTATCTAGTAACACCTTCATCTGTGAGCTATTACTTACTAATTCGTTAATAAGAATTTCTTTTAGTTAATAGTAGTTACTAGATTGATAATAAACTTTTTCAGTAGTTCTCTGGGAAGTATTAAAAAAATAGTAGTTATTGATTACTTATTAGTGAACTACCACTTTCGTCTGTGCGCTATTACTTACTAGTTCGTTAATCAGAGTTTCTTGTTAGTTAATCATAGTTACTAGATTGTTAATGTTGTGTTACTCATTAGTTCTTGTGTAGTTATTCATTAACGAAGGAACCGTATTCTAAAGTGTTACCCAATCCACCGACAAGAAAATTCTATCCATGTTATTTCTCTCGTTTTTCCAAGCTTAATCCACTCATTATTTCAGCTTTAAAAGTCCACTTGATGTCACGGTGATGGATGAAAAATGCAGCCTTGCACATGTAGCCTACATTCTGACTCACTCGAGTTACTCGCATAATAACTTTAACTGTTTGCCCTTTTGAACTATAATAACGATTGCTTGTTCAGCCTGATCATATCTGTGCTCTCTGCTCTTCATTGAGTCTGAATCTGACCACCAAAACTTTAAGATTAAACAAGACGGTTCATTTATATTATTATAAACATTGGAGAAAATGCAAAGCGCGGTTTGGCGGAAGCTCTGCTCTGGTTGCCATAGAAACATGACACGCGCTTGAGATTGCACTCCGATCGCACGTGTATTACCAGCCCGTTCTCAGCGCGTGTTATATTAACGATAACGGGTGCCATGTGAGTAGTATTTCGCCGTTTTGTTATACAGCGCGTCCTATATGACGCTAAAGGACGAGAATGCGTTGGTATTACACACAATGTTAAACAGACCCGGGACCCGAAGTAATAGATTCGGACCCGACCCGGACCCGGCTGATCATTTAAAATACAGACCCGAACCCGTACGGGTCCCGGGGCGGGTCCGGGGCCGACGGGTCTCGGGTGCACTGTGAAGACCTCTACTGGGTAGGTTTAGGTATATGTATATTGAATCTGGATCGACTCCTCCCCGTGGATTTCATGTTCTGCAGTGAGGACCATCTCTCCAAGCTACACATTTACATTCTTAACAGTTGCTTTCCCTGGGAATCGAACCCATGTCATTGGCGTTGCTCTACTGTTTGAGCTACAGGAAAGCGCTTTTTACAATACACATCATTTCAAAGCAGCTTCACAGAAAGTGCATGAGTGCATATTACAACTTAGATTGAAAGTTATGCATTTCAGAAATGTACGCATACAAAATCACAGTTAGCAAAAAATAGAAACAATGTAGTAATAATGCCAGTACAATGAGCTTATTGAAGTTATGAATACTTGTTTGGTAACAAATGATTATGTCATGTTACCAAATCAAAATGCACCAATGCTATATTATCTACTACATGATGTATTTTGATTTGGTGAGGCTTCTATATTTCTGCGACGTGTTGCAATGATAGTCTTAGGTGCTGTTTACGCGCTGTATTTACTGTTAAAAGCATGTAATGTGACTATGATTATCATTTAGTGCTCCAGATTTGGAGCTGTAAAAGAAACACTGGATAATTCACCTTGGATTTTGAAATTAAACAAATGAAAACAAGAACGTATTCTTTAGCATAGATTGTTTTAGTAACTCAGTGTGTATTTTTAATAGTGATGTCAAACGATTAAAATATATAATCGCGATTAATCGCATTTATGTCGTAGTTAACTCACGATTAAACCAGGACATCACTTTATAAAAAACGGCCAGGACAGGACGGGAAAACGGGACATGTCCTGGGATAACAGGATTGTTGGTCACTGGTCAATAACTCGCGATTAAAAAATAAAAACGCTGGGAAAGATTAGCTTTACAGCAAAATACAAGAGATGGCCAAACAAGGAGGATGAGGAAGAAAAACAGGATAAAGAGGAAGAAAACTAGTTCATTTTTGTAAGTTTGAGAGAGGTATGTTTGTTCAATTTGAAGGTATTTCTTTTAGGTAATTAATATTTATATATTTATATTTCTAATACAGATGAGACATTATTTTTTTTATCATTATTTCATTCATTATTTTTTAAACCTGTCATAAAACATGTTGAGTATCCTCTGAGAAGCCTATCTGAATTTGTGTCTTAATATAACAATTTTCTATCCACAGAGGGGGCATAACCTATTTTAATTGTATTGAAATTAATAAGGCATCTTTGAGTAATCTTCAAGTATCATTTGTTTGCTGGGCCATGTGCCCTGGTTTTTGGTAATCAAAATATGTTCACCATATGCGGCAACTTTTATTAAAATAAAAGTTTTGCCAGCTTTGCGATTCTCTTTGTACACTTTTACAAACTTGAATGGACGCATGCACGTTTTAAACACAATTTAAACAATGCATTACTTTTATATATATTAAGGTGAATTTCTGTAGCGAAATACAGATGTGTGTACGTTTTATTTAATCTATAAAATCATTACTGTGATGTAAATCATTTTGTTTTATGCAAGGCAACATACAAGGACACGATGTCAGTTACCCTATAGCTAGCTAAATCTATATACATCAGATGTTAAAATCTGTTCTCAGAGCTGTACACTGTTATGGGCAGGTTATGGAGTCAAGTATTTTTTGTATTCTAAAATGTTTGTTGTATTCTAAAATGTAAACAGTATTATACATGTTAAAAAGAAATAAAAATGTTGCTGTTTTAAAAAATGTTCTCATCTGAAATAAAGGAAGATATGTAAACACGTAATTGTTGTGTATTTTACAAAGGTTTACATGATTACGTTAATATACTGTATATAGGCTATATCTATATGTATATTTACAGTAAGTTTGATTTGAGTCAGAAGTATGTGGTAATTCTTTGTAACGGAGGTACTTTTCTAACGGGACTTTTATTTTGACGGGGTTTTTCTTTTTCCGGTGTGCTCGCGCGGGATGCAGAGACGTCTGGGAAGGAGAAGGGTGAGCAGGAGAATTCGAGAGTTTCGCTGAAAACGAGAAGTAAAACTGTCAGATTGAGTTTTATGAGTTTAGAGTATACCTATATCGTCGTGTGACACGAGAACCGCAGTTAGAGCTGAAGTTCGGTCGGTTATATCTTCGGACGGAGAACAGTGTTGGAAGCTTGGCTGAGTGCACGAGGAAGATTGCTGCCTGGAGTCGTGAGTTCATTCATAACACTGCCGGGTGTCGTCGTTGCTTTAACCGAACATATTTTCAAGAGCCTACTGTTTTTTTAGTTTTTTTCTGAAGTGACGTGAACCGTGCGGAGCGAGAGTTTTCTGCCTGCAATCCGTTTAAGTGCACTCGTTAGTGAACAAGATCGCGTGTGCAGACTGCAAGAGTAGTTTTTGGAGTGAATCGTTTTAGTTTTGTCTATAAAGGGGCTGAAAATCGTTCCAGAACAGTGTGTATTTTTGAGAGACATTTTTTTTGTGATCCAGATCATTCCGTGTACGCGAGCCGTGTGAGAGCTGAACTGAGTCATTTTGTCTTAGGAAGATTTTTTGGGGCCCACACTGAAACTTTTCTCGTGATTTTTATTTTTTTTTGCTCATTACCCTGCCATCCTGACGACATCTCGCTGTTCTGTCTCAACTGTTCATTGAATCATCACAGGTCATCATCACAAGCCTTCACGAATCTCCTAAAAGTCTTCAAAGTCATTGCTTCGAAGCCGTCGTTGCCACAGACTGGTACAACATTTCAGTACACACACGTACACATGAACATATGGACATTTTACTGAATCAGAATGGACTGAACTGAATGTTTGAACAAACTGATTGTTTCAATTGTAAGTTTGAACTGTGATTGCTGAGTTGATTGAAAGCTGAATCATAAGATTGATTCAAAAGAGTCGTTTAGTGATTTCAAGGTTAACTATGCATGTGAAATGGGTCATTTGAAGTGAATCATTTGAATGAATGAGTTATTTGAATTGAATCACAAAAGTTATTCGTACTCAGGGTTGTGAATAAGTTTTTCTGTGTTTAATGAGAATATCCTTATCCAGATAATAAGGTTGGGTAAACACTTTGAAGGTGTTTAAAGGTGTTGTTCTGA
Organism: Pimephales promelas; assembly: GCF_988280905.1. Classification (NCBI taxonomy): domain Eukaryota; kingdom Metazoa; phylum Chordata; class Actinopteri; order Cypriniformes; family Leuciscidae; genus Pimephales; species Pimephales promelas. The sequence continues at coordinate 18,309,617 of NC_142786.1, read as the reverse complement.
ATATATTAGTCAGTTGAAGATCATTCAAGAAAACAAGAACACTAGAACTGTTATTTTATTTATTTTATTTTGATTGTCATTTTATTTGTTTGAGCTGTCTCTTTCAGCAAATACGTAACCTATTGAGGGAAGAAAAATAAATTATTAGTTGTTCAAACTAAAATATTTGACAGTTATTTCTGAACTTATCTTGGGGTAGGGGCGTCTCGTTTACACTATTAGGATTAGGTGGGTGGGGACGTGAATTCAATTTACTTCCATTTCACTTCATGCACTTCAGGAAGCCACCGCTCTGACATACTTACCTGAAGCCTACACCACGTATTCCTGTTGCATTTTGTAGTAGTGTAAGATAAAACATACACTTTAGTGTATACTGAGACTTAAAAGAACTGGAGCGGGGACTAAGTTCCTTTCGCTTCTAAATCTCCCAGGGTAACTATTTAAATATTCCCCTACTAGGCGAGACTTAAAGTCCCGTTACATCTTTATACTAATTGGTTCCCTATATTGTCACTTTAGAATACTGTTTCAGGTTCTAAGTAATTCCTGAAGGACTATCTAATAATTATTTATTAATTACTAATAAGTTCCTTGTATTTTTACTTTAGAAGACTGTTTCAGGTTATAAGTAGCCTAATTCTTGGATAATTAGTTGATAATTATTTATTATTTACTAATGGGTTCCCTCTATTGTCACTGACTTTAGAATACTGTTCCAGGTTCTAAGTAATTCCTGAATAACTATTTAAAAGTTATTTATTAATTACTAATAAGTTTCTTATAATTACACTTTAGAAGACCGTTTCAGATTATAAGTTGCCTAATTCCTGGATAATTATTTGATCATTCTTTATTAATTACAAATGGGTTCCCTGTATTGTCACTTTAGAATACTGTTCCAGCTTCTAACTAATTCCTGCAGAATTATTTGATATTTATTAATTACTAATAAGTTCCCTATATTTTCAGTTTCCCTCAGTCGTTGCCTCAAGTACATGAATTTACTCAGTGGCATTCTATGCTGAGGAAAACAGACACACACAGAGCTGTATATAAAATATACAAATAATCTGAGGTTAGTTTTGTATGACTGTTCAGTAATTACTTCTTAGTTATTTTTCTTGAACCTTAATTAGTAGATAATTAGTAGTAGTTCTTCAGGAGGTATGACAGAATTCATTAATTATTTAATAACTAATTGATACTTAACACAATCATAAAATTATATTACATACTGATTAGTGAACACATCTTCCTTACAGTAGTGAAGAAGTTGTTAATGAAGAATTACCTATTAGTTCGTCAATAATTCCTTATTAATTCTGCAGTAAGTAAGATACAGTATTCTAAAGTGTTACCGATAAACAGCCCATTCTCACCCCCAAGGCGTCACCTAACTGACGCATTGGGAAGCATTTGGACATGCTTCAATATCTGACGCTTTAGGCGCCCTTTAGCATCAGTTAGACGACGCCCTAGGATCGCGTGTACCCTACCCCCACCCCACACCTAAACCTAACCGCGTCCTCTAACTGACGCTTTCCTTTAGCGTCAGTTAGATGACGCCGTAGGATTGCGTCATGTAAGTGACGCTAAAGGGCGCCTAAAACGTCAAATATTGAAGCATGGTCAAAGGTGACGCCTTGGGGTGAGAATGCGCTGCGATAAATCCTATTCAACTATTAAAACATTCACACCGTTTTATAAAAGATGTTTTTAAATGAAGCAAGAGATGGTACATATTTCATGAGTCCTATATACCTTGACGCTCATTCCATAGGGAGCATAATCAGAAACAGCTGATCTATACATGGGAAGCGTCGCTGGGATCTTATCACGTCTGGTGAGGACACGTGAAACATCATCCCTGTCGATTACGTGACTCGAGCTCTCACACAAAGCAGAGGCAGATTATGTCCATAATTGAATAAGGAAGCCCTCGACGCTGCTGGAGGCTCGAGAGAGTGACCCAACGCAGGGAGATATGATTTATTCTTCTCATTGTGGCTCACAGGATATTAAAGAGGAGTATGCTTAAATTAAGGATTTGACCTTTGCACATCCAGAAACTGATCTGTTGTATGGACACATGCTCTGAATGCATCTCGACGAAGACTCGAATGTGCCGTGAACTCTTGAAGCTCCCAGCGAGACATGAACCGCCCGTTTAGGAAAACATGAATCCCTCAAAGACATCATCTAATATAGTAGCAAAATTATTGGAAAAACTTTTATGTTTATAAATGTTCAAGCTCACTCAATTGGGGTCAGTTTAATTAGTACTTTTATTCAGCAAGGATGCATTAAATTGATCAAAAAACGACAGTGAAGACATTTATGTTACAAAAGATTATATTTCAAATGAATGCTGTTCTTTTAAACTCTCTATTCCTCAAAGAACCCTGACAAAATTTCCACACAAATATTAAACCGTGTTCAACACTGATAATAATAATTTATTGAGCATCAGATCCTCATATTAGAGTGATTTGTGAAGGATCATGTGACACTGAAGACTGGAGTAATGATGATAAATTCAGCTTTGATCACAGGAATAAATCACACGTTACTGACTGTATACTGTATTTTTGATCAAATAAATGCAGCCTTAGTGAGCAGAAGAGACTTTAAAAAATTTTTTAAAAATTGTTCTGATCCCAAACGTTTGAACAGTGTGTATGTGAACAATGAATAATAAATATATATACAATTTATTTTATATTGTTGCATTCCTATAGATACTCGGGTGTCTTGCAGTGCTGCTGTATAATTAACAGGAGTATTTATCAATAATAATTCACAGACCTGCCAAAACTTCTGTCCTCTGGAAGAGATTTTCGGACTGCACGTCGAGCGGGGGCCGAGGGAGGCTCGTGGTGCTCGTGACGGGGTTTCGGCGTGAGTCTTCGGTGGCCGGATCTGGAGCCTGAAGTGGAGAGGAGGACGTGTTACACTCAGTTTCTGACAGCGCTGGACTCGGCATGACTGCACATCATCTGTGACCAGGAGACCCCATTTACACCTCCGCTGAAGATGGTTTCGGGTGATCGTATACATCTCAAATAACCCAGGATCTTCTAATACCCTGTCAATCAACCACTGCACTAAAGCATTGTTGATTTTTACACGTTTATTGTTTTTTTCAGAAGATAAGGTTAAGGTTTCATCATGCCATATTCATTATTTTAGTCAATTTTACTGAATAATGTTTTCATGCTCTACTAGAACAGGTTTGAATGTTGATTATTTTCATCATATTCTCCATTGTTGCGGCTCCTCTCTTCCCAGTCTGTCAGTAACGTTCTGTTTACTTCCTGTCTCTGTGAAGCCCCTCCTTCTGAAAAGCACACTGTGGTCGGTTGGAGCAGGGTGTTGTGATTGGCCGAGCACTTCGAGTGTGTCTGGGAAATGTCCCACCATTCCCATAACCGCCAGTTTAACACACTACTAACTAACTCAACCAGGCCCCGCCCCTTTATTCTGCGTATGAATTATTATAATGAGGAATACTGTGTTCGTTCCTGGAAGAAACTCAAGACTTCAGTGGAGGCGTTTCAGGAGTTCAGAAACACTGATATAGAGAAAGAACATCCTCAAACAGTAACTTTACACACTTAAGATGGGGAAAAAGCATAGGGTTATTAAAAGCAAGTTTTCACCTCTATCCTGATTCGTTTCTTCGTGTCTTTGGGAGCATCGCGTGATGTCGATGTCTCCATTTTGGGCGTGAAGTCTTTGGTGGAGTCCTGTGTGGGCTCTGCTTTAGGCGCGATGAAGAGTGTGTTTACTGTGGCCACCTCCACAATATCCTCTCCAGCTCCTGAAACACACACACATGCTTTCACACACTCCACACGAAGGATTAGATTGTGCACTGGGAATCAATGTGGCTCTCCGTACCCGATCCCGACCCGGAGCTGAAGTCATCGTCATCCTCCGGATAACCCCCCGACCCGACGTCCTCCAGGTACAGGTCGTCGGCTGAGGAGGCGGGTTTGGCCGCAGACACTGCTATCTGCAGAGATAAAGCACAATACATGTGGGGATTAAGGCCTTGCCACACTAATCATCTTTTTCTCTCCATTTTGGCCTTCCGTCACATTGAAACTTTCAAAAACCTCAACACCCTTTCAAAAACCTCAAAAACCTTTTGAAAACAGTGTTTTCAAAACGCAGCCACAGCCTTGTTTAAAAAAAAATACGGTTTATTTATATTTTAAAAAAATATATAAAGTATATTTCAATGTAGAAATATTTACACGGTGAATATTTATTTATTTATTTATTATTATTTATAATATTTAAAACTAAATCTATAAAATACAATTAATAATATAAATAATAAAATAATAATACAAAAATTCTATATATATTTTTAATAAAATACAATATAAAAATATTATATGGTATATATATAAAATATTAAATAAATTAATAAAAACAAAGCTTTTTGAAAAAACTCTCCAAAACGGATACATTTTGAAAACACTGTTTTGAGGTATTTAAAGGGTTAGTTCACCCAAAAATGAAAATTAAGTCATTAATTACTCACCCCCATGCTGTACCAACCCCGTAAGACCTTCGTTCATCTTCGGAACACAAATAAAGATATTTTTGATTGAATCTGAGAGCTGGGTCAGTCCTACATAGACTGCCTAAGGGACTGGCTCTTGACGGCCCATAAAGTCATTAAAGAAAAGGTTTAAATATTCCATGTGCCTACAGCGGCTCAATTATAAGTTTATCAAGCGACGAGACTACTTTTTGTGCGAAAAAAACATAAATAACGACTTTATTCCACTATTCCATTACTTCCTTATGGGCGCATGCGCGAGAACTGAGACGAGGACGTTCTCATTCGTCTACTTCTTGTTACCGGCTGCTCACCGCTTAGGAGTCTTCTCAAAAAACGACAGTGTTCCTTATAATCCGGAGCGCCTTATATATGGATCATCATTTTATACGGTAGGTGGCGGTAAAACTCCTGAGCGGTGAGCAGCCAGTAACAAGAAGTAGACGAATGAGAACGTCCTTGTCTCAGTTCTCGCGCATGCACCCATAAGGAAGTAATGGAATAGTGGAATAAAGTCGTTATTTATGTTTTTTTCGCACAAAAAGTAGTCTCGTCGCTTGATAAACGTATAATTGAGCCGCTGTAGGCACATGGAATATTTAAACCTTTTCTTTAATGACTTTATGGGCCGTCAAGAGCCAGTCCCTTAGGCAGTCTATGTAGGACTGATCCAGCTCTCAGATTCAATCAAAAATATCTTTATTTGTGTTCCGAAGATGAACGAAGGTCTTACGGGGTTGGAACAGCATGGGGGTGAGTAATTAATGACTTAATTTTCATTTTTGGGTGAACTAACCCTTTAAGAACGATGACGTAATTTTTGTCATGTGACGCATGATATTCATGTTTATAGCGGTATTGTGCTGTTCACTTTCACCCTGTTGCTAAAACATGTAACTTTGCACACTCTTCATATCACAGTCCTGCAGTTGTGAGCAGTTTTTGACCAAACATGTAATAACGAGTGAGTGTGTGTGACCCGCACACATCAGTGAATGCGAAGATATTCAACTAAATAAAATAATCCTGATTTTTTTTCTTGTCACGTGTCTCATCTCAGTGTGCATGTGCAGTAAAGGTGAGTTTAGCGTTTTAAGACCTTTTCCAATAGTTTCTCACCCACACTGAATCGCCCGAAATGCTAGTGTGGACGGAGAGCGATTACACCATATTCAAATGTATCCGGATTAATGTAGATGTAAGCTGTTTTCCGGCTTTCAATGTCTGTCTCTTATTGAATCAGAGACCCTCGAATCAGAGGCTAACCAATTTTTGTTTTTCCGTAATGTGTTTGAAAAAGACTAAACTGCCCATCTTGCCACACGATGAATGAGCATTACCTTTCTGCTGGAATATGAAAGTCAGTGCCTTCTGCCTAAACACGTATTACACCGCCTGACCTTCTCATCAAAGCAGACACACAGCACATTCTGCTCCATAACCGAGAGTTCAGAACGAGCAAACTCAGCAGTTTCTGGAGAGACACTTTATGACATTTTAAAGCACAGCAGGAACTTTCCAACAACGGGTTAATCATCAAGACCCACCCGCACCATCTCTGCAAGTAAAGCATTCACCAAATATTTTTGCATTTCTTTTCCGAGTGGTGCAAAAACACAACTAACCCTTCATGTGAATGTGCTCATGGCAGCGCGTCTTGCTTTAATTATGTCAATGCCATTCTTCCCAGTGCAAACACACCTACTTTTGGCTCATTATGCATCGTTGGATATTCACTGACTAAACTCACTCGTTTGCTTAGCGCAATTAACGCTGCGCTAAACAGGGCTTTATTAAGAGAGGCATTTGTGTGCATATTCTAGCAATCATGGCAGCAGTTATTCATCAAATGATGAGCAAATAATGGAGAAGAACATTATAATCGTGCAGACATTCAGACATACACACTTTCTGCATTTGAAGAGTGTGTTCAGGAGTGTGGAGACAGACTGAAGAGTCTCAGATCAGTGACGTATTGATTCCACAAACCTTATGACCCTCTTGTGAGGGACCTACTTTCTAAAATATAAAGGCAGACGTATATTTTAATGTAGAAATATTTACACTGTCAATATTTATTATTTATTATTATTTTTCTAATAATAATATGTTTTAAAAATTAAATCAATTAAAAAAAATCAATAAAATACAATTAAAAAAAATATAATATAAATAATTAAAATTATAATTAAAAATAATATATATTGGGGTGGGGGAAAAAAAAAAATTCTCGATGCATCGCGATGCGGACGTGGACGATCTTGAATCGATTCATAAATGTCAAAAAATCGATTTTCAAAATCTTGCCGGAACGGGAAAGACGGAACTCTGAAGTGCAGTGGCCGGACCATCTGTGGCATGCGCATAACAGAGACGCGATGGCGCGCGAGATCCAAACACCCTCCTTGTTAGGTTAAAAGCTGATGTGTGGAAATATTTAAACTTCTAAAGTTGAAGAGGGAAAGGCACTGGACAAAAGCCACACTAGTTGTAAGCTTTGTAGAATAAAACTAACAACGGAAACACGACAAATATGAGAAGCCATGACACGTTTCCAGCCAGAGGAGGAAAAACACTCGGCTGTACCAGTCGTTATAATATTAATTTACTACAAGTATAGACCTTATGCACCAGAGAAACATGGGCGAAAGAATATTGTACACATATACATCTTTAGAATATTGTCGTTGAACTTCCGTTTTTGCGGTCGCTCATTTCTATGGCATCGCTGTCAAGGAGTAATTAGTGAAGTGGATTTACTTATTGTAAAGTTAACAAAAGTTATCATGAGCATTTTAATGTTTATCATAAGCATTGTAAAGCAGATGTCTTAACAAATGTCGACCGGGAATTTTTTTACGTGCAGTTCATTCATACCTATGCAAGATCGCTGTGAAAATACAGACCTGGGGCCTCATGCATAAAACTTTGCGTAGATTTCATCCTTAAAGTGTGCGTACGCACATAAGGCAGAATTTGCGTACGCACAAAAGTTTTCAGATTTATAAAACCGTTCGTACGCCAGAACCTGAGCAGAATTCACTTTATAAATCCCAGTCAGCGGGAGATTATGCGCACGTGCGTCTCCTCCCCGAAATAACCATATATGGAGATTACAACGCCTAGTTTTACTATGCATATCCTCATCTGCATATCATTTGCATATGATTATTCATCCACGTGATACCAAGTTTAACGGTACAAGACGTTAGGAAAATATGAAATGCGGATGTGCCGTCACATTATTACAAACATTTTTTTTTGTAGCCTATATCCTTGCCTTGTTTTTGAATGAATAAATCAAATAGTGTTAAATACATTTCAGAGAAAGTTTTTCTCAATCTTTTCCACTGGCCAAATAGTATTTTTAATTGATTTATATTTTAATGGATAATGGAAGAGATTTTAATGGAAGAGATAGACATGGTTGTGCATTATTTGCACGAAACAGTTTTCTCAGACAATCTCTAGTTAAAACATTAAAACACAGCATGCCAGAAGAAAAGTGTTCAAAAGCAATGTATCCACAACAAATAGGTCTATTTCTATTTATTGAATATATATATATATATATATATATATTGTAACTTCTCAGTAATGATTTCATGTAGTTTAAGAGTTTAACTCCATTAATGAGAATGGCATATTTAATCTAAATGTTTATATCAGAAGTAAAACATAGTACCATTCTTTTATTTATTTAAACTATTATTGTGAATATGGACTGTATTTATGATTTGGACTCATAATGAAGATTTACGGTTTTACTCCATCTGCCGTTAGATTATAGGCTATATGTGCGTCAGTTTCACCAAACGGCCCAACGCGCGTGCAGGCGCGGTCATTTAAGAAGGGATGGATGTTTGCTTCAAGTGATGATAGGTTTGTGAAATTATATTTGTATTATCTTTCTGTAGATGTATAATTTTCTTTAGATTCTCTGTCTAATAGTAAGCAAAAAGACATTTGACTCCAGCTCACCATCGGTGTCGCCAAAACCCATAATCTTCTAAAAGAGTGCGTACGCACGGTCAAGAGCATCCTTACGGTGCGCACTTATTTACGCCAAGTTTATTTTTTATAAATCCCGATGTGCACGTGGAAAAATGCGTATGCATATTTCTAAGCCCATTTTGTGCGTACGCAACGTTTATACATGAGGCCCCAGAAGTCAAAAGACAACGAACACGACGCTGAAAAGGGGTGGGGCTACATAAGGTCTATAGAGCTGGTAAGTCCCGTCCATCCGTAAAACTCCAAGTGGACCTTCAGGTTGAAAAAGCATCAATGCAAGTGAATGAGAGAAAATAATTATTTTCTGATCCCGTTTGAATTGTGCCATGAATGTAACATATGTTGTCTGTGAATTTTTTATATAATTTCTCATGTAACGAGTTTGACAGTATATTGTATGATTCTTTGGCTAGCAGTTGTGGAATAGACATAACGAGAAAGACTACAACGTCGCATATGTGACGTCGCCGCATAACACATTTTCCCTCCACAAATCACGGTTTCACCACGCTCAACTAGTTTATCCTTTCCCTGAAAGAAGGCGGTGAAGTGCACCAAAGACAGACATGTTTAGCGGGATCCATGTGCTATAGTGGGGGTGATGTACTATATATCAAACTCGTCGAAAGAGTTGTAGTCCACAAAGTGCTCTCACACAGTCTAACCTTATGAAAATTTTACCCGCTAAATTGTAGCATTCTTTTCACGAAACATTATATAAAAAATTCACAGACAACATATGTTCACATTCATTGCAAAATTCAAACGGGATTAGAAAATAATTATTTTCTCTCATTCACTTGCATTGACGATTTTTCAACCTAGAGGTCCAGCGGGGCTAGCGGAAGGGGCGGGACTTAGCTCTATGCTCATAGTTCAGGCACACATTTATTTTCCTGTTGGTTCTTTGCAATGTTAATAAAATATATTGTACGTTAATCGATTTGTAACATTATAAATGTATTCACTGTAACTTTTGATCAACTTAATTTATCCTTGAAAAAGTATAATTTCTTTTTTCTTTCGCCCAAAAAATTAAATAAAAATTCTTACCGACTCCAAACTTTTTAACGGTATTGTTTAATGTTACAAAAGCTTTCTATTTCAGTTAAATTCTGTTCTTTTGAATTTCTGGGTGATTCTCTGAATCGGGTGCCCTTCAAGTCCCCCAAACTTGCTTCAAAGAGTTTCAATTAAAGGAAATTAAAAAATGCTGTCAATTAATAGAACCAGGCGCCTTTGCATTATAATGCAACACAATTGCTTTTGAAAAAAAATAAATAAATTTAAAGATAATGGGTTGCCTAAGTAGTAGACAACAAGCATGTTTGCATGTCCTCACTAACCATCATTACATTTTCATTGAATATCAAACAAATAAAAAGTGCAGCTAATGTAATCATATGTTGGTCTAGTGTATTTTCGTTTAGTGTTGTGAATTGAAAAATCAATAATCGCTAATCGAGAATCGTTAATAATCGAAAATCGACTGTAATCGAATCGAATTAACCACCCCTAATATACGTATATATATATATATATATATATATATATATATATAAATTAAAGCCTGAAAACCCCACAGCGGGCGGATGTACAATAATACAGGGTTTGGCACAGATTTGTTTTTATGTGGTTTTGTGAATTGCCAGAATGCTCTACTGGAATAGTTTGAATAGTATAACAATATTTAAATATCCCTGTCAAATGTTAATCACACTGTTTATCACACAACACAGGTTTTGAAACACCATCAAACCATATGCGTGTGTTAACTCTCAGTGGAGGTATTGCTAATCATGTTCTCTGTGTTATTCGGTCTTTGTGGAGAGGTTTAACCTTGACAGTCTTCATGGAAACCAGCATCAGTCCAACCCCGCTGGTGATGGTCCATCCATGCGGACCCGGCCAAGAAAAGGCCCATACTGTGGTCAACATCATAAGGGCCCGGGAATGAAGCACAGAGTCCCTTTAACACAGAGTCCCCGTTCTCAGCTGACAGAACCACTGATAGTCAAATGCAAATAGTCTTCTTTAAAAAGAGCCTTTTCAACAAAGAGGTAGAGCTGCAGAGAAGAAGCTGAAAGGACACGATGATAATACTGAACAATAACATGATGATAGTAGAACAATAACAGGCTAATTCAAAAGCAGACGTGACTTTCCACAGACAAGCATTCAAGCTGATCAATGCAGGAGTTTGTTCAAAGCAACTTTATCTAGACCTCTGTAACCCAGCAGTGCTATTCTCTCGCTGGACCATTGGCCCGGCCGGCCCACACCGCACTGCTGTTGATTCGGTCAAACTCTTTCTCCACTGATTGAAATGCAAAGTACAAAGGACACAATTATCTGGACCACACACACACACACACTGTGCTCGATATCTCGAGTCAATACTTTCTGTCAATGGGATTCCAAAGTTCTGCAGAGATGTGTCTGTCTACAGATAATAAACAGCTCTTTAGATGATTTCAAAACCTTTTGAAGGAAAAAAGGACAAAAACAAATTACACCGGATCGATGAGATGCTTTTGTGCATGAGTTGTGTGTATTTATATTCTGTGATAAGCTTGGAAAATAAAAACGTGCAACAAACAAAGGCAAGAATCCCTATTAACATTGCTCATGCTTTTATTAACTTTGGGATTTAACTCAGTTTAAATGTATATTATTATTTATGATACATATAATATATATTCAAATGTGTTGGTGATACTGGCATTCATTCATTGGCTTAGTAAAAGATGCAATTAAAAAAAAAAGTAAATATATCATCTTTTTGCTGTTTCTACTTCCTACATGTTTTGGGGGATTTAATGCAAAAATTATAATTAAAATAAATAAACACATTTTCATGTTAGATGTAATTGATTCATTACAATTATATATTATTATATATTTAAAATATATATATATAGATAATGTATTAATATGCTTGAATTCTAAAAAAATATATTATGTGTGAATGAATATAAATATATATATCATTTAATATTTAAATAATTATATATTTTAGTATTTATAATTTATTATATATACAGTTTGTATAGCATAAATAATATTAATTGTAATAAAATTAAATGAATTATATAATGTATAAGTATTTATACATTTGATTATGTATTTATTATTTTATTATTTATGTTTACACACACACATACATATACATATATATACAGTATATATATATATATATATATATACACTGTATACACACACACATATATTCAATTATAAAATTTAATTGATTGGGGTCACATGGACCGGCCTAATTACACAGGACATCCTTAAGACTGATTAGTCAACTAGCCGTTTGCCCCTAATATATATTTGCTCATCCCAACCTGACACACATTGGTTGTGGATGGCTTCCTCCAGTCGGGCCAATGGCGTCACATGCCGAGAGTAAATGAGTTAATCAGCGAGGGCCGTGACGAGGGGGGTGGGGGGTTGTGGGGGGTAAACAAGCGCCAAGAGCTCGTCAGACAGAGAATCGTCACAGTAATGAAGCGGCCGTATGAGACAAGTCACAGCATTTACTTCTGTAAGTCTCTAATGAACAGGCAAACCAGCAGGAGGTTGAACAGTTTCTATAGTGAGTCCGGGTGCGTGAGCCAGAGAGAGAGAGAGAAACCGGGGAGGGACGAGCGAGGAGACAGTGACGGAGGGAGCGAGAGATTACCGATGCTAAGGACAATCTGCTGCCCTCAGGTTACATAGCTAAAAGCCTGTCAAACTGCACATCTTATGCCTGGCAACCTCTGAGAGACTAGAAAAGCTCTCACTGTCTGAAATATGCTTCAAGCCATGTGATTGTTAAAGCCGGGGAAGTGGAGAGAGAGCTTTATGTGGCCCGGCCCCGGTTATAGGATGAATGTTCAAAAAACACATTATTCACCATCGTTGCGGCTCCTCTCTTCCCAGTCTGTCAGTAACGCCAGAGCCCATCTAACGGAGAGCCTTGGCACTTCCTATTAGCACCATTGTGTGCATCACCTTGGTTGCAGTTCCATTAGAATTCCACTGGAGGTGATCGCGGGCGAGAGCAGAATGAATGGGAGTCTATGAGGCTAAACGGCTAAATGTGTCTCTTTTACCTGCTTGTCGTTAAATCAAAATAGATTTTATTGTTGATTCCGCAAGTTCAATATAGATTATAGGCCAAAAGTCGAATGAACGAGTACTTATGTCCTTTTGATTTCTTACAGGTTAGGCCGTTGTTGGCCGGAACACGCTAGCATTCTGCTATTGTGTGACGTCATCACAGTTTTGAACGGATTTTTAGAACAGATAAGTGAACTTAAAAATGCAATTTTCAGCTGAGTGTATTTTCTTAGCCCTCCCTTTTGAATGCAACTTTCAAATAACTTGACAAAAAATTACATCCTGAGAAAAGTGGATTTCTGGGGGTGAAACCCCATTGACTCCCATTCATTCTGCACTCGACCGTGTGCGCCCCCGCATGGACAGAGACGCGTTACTGCAGCCAGTCCAGAACCCGGAAGTAACCAGCCAGTGCCAATTCTCGTCAATTAGACATTCTCTGGTAACGCTCTGTTTACTTCCTGTCTCTATGAAGCCCCTCCTTCTGAAAAGCACAGTGTGCTCTGATTGGTCAGCTGGAGCAGTGTGTTGTGATTGGTCGAGCGCTTTGAGTGTGTTTGGGAAATGTCCCGACCCTTTCCATAACCGCCAGTTTAACAAACTACTAACTAACTCAACCAGGCCCCGCCCCTTTATTCTGCGTATTAATTATTATAATGAGGAATATTGTGACGTGTTCGTTCCCCGAAGAAACTCAAGACTACAGAGTTCAGAAACACTGACACTGATATAGAGAAGACCTAGAGCTTTATCATTCTCACACACTAAAGAAAGATCATCAGAGGGTCCCTTTAAAAGACAATATTTTGGACTACTTTTATCCCTCAAAAGTGATAAAACCTGTAAGCTTATATATAAAAACAGTGAAGATCTACTCCATCAACACTGAAGGCGGTTTGAGGATTAATAATCACGACTCATGTCACGGCCAGTAGAACGAGAGCAAAGGAAAGCAGCAAAGCCTGTAATGAAGATTAGAGGAGTGTATTTACGCCGAATACTCGAAAGATAAATCAGCCGAATAACACTATCTGTACCAGAAAACTACTACTTGTGGTGTTGTATAATTATATGGCTTTAACTTTTATAGTTTGGGGTTTATGTTTTAGGAAGTCTTTTACGCTCACCATTGTATTTATTTGATTAAAAATACAGTAAAAACAGTAATTTGTGAAATATTATTATAATTCAAAACAGCTGTTTTCATGTAAATATATAGTAAACTGCAGGGTTCGTACAGATACTGTAAAAAAGTCTATATTATCTTTCAAACAAAACAAAAATGTAAATAGATAAATACAAATAAACTAATGCAACAAAATAGCAACCATTGAAAGGATATTATGACAAATTTATAGTTTTCCTCATTTAAACTGATTTTTCTCTCATGAATATGATTAAATTTCAAAGTCAAATTGAAATATTTCAAGTATTTTAAGCACCGTGCACAAACCCTGAAACTGTCATTTATTCCTGTGATCAAAGCTGAATAAAAGTATTTATTTCCACAACAACAAAACAAAACTCTTTCGTGAAATTTAGTGAAAAATATCCATTAAACAAGAAAATTCAATAAATAAATACAGAATTATTTTAGACGAATTGCACTCTGTCACTGATTAGACATATTTAAAATAACCTAAGCCACTTTATACAGGTAACATCAGATATTTAGCATTATCAGGATACACAAATATTCCCCCAGATCATTATTATTATACATTATATTCAACACTAAATATAGTTTAATATCATACAACTGACAATAAAACTCTGAAAACTTGCATTTGTCATGCTGGGTGATCTATTCACAATACAGTCACTATGCAGTATCCATGATGCATATTGTTGTATTTTTGCATTGCTTTATATTGTGACACGATATATTGTTACAACCCAACCTAAAGTCACTGTAAACAACTTTTTTATCTTTTGACAAATTAATATTAAAGATAATTAATTGGTTCAGATAACAGTTTCTATTAATTAAACCAGTTTTATTCATTGTATTTACTCAAATACTCAGCAAACTCAGCAAGATCTCAGCAACAACTCACAACAACAGCCAAGTGGCCCAGGAGAGTAGGCCTTGAAGTCAACATAGCCAAAACAGAAGCATTAAGCAACAAACAACATGCGGGCCCAGACATGGTAATCCACACCCACCGGTACATACAGTTAAATGGTCAGAACATCGAGTGGACCAAGAACTTCAAATAGTCAGACGTTAGAGGACGAAAAGGCCAAGCATGGGGGGCCTTTTGGAAGATGAAAAACGTCTTTCAGGTAAAGACCCTCCCAATCATACTCAAGATCAACATATTCGAAGCCTCATGCATCCCAATCCTTCTCTACGGCTGCGAGAGTTGGATCATCAACAGTAAGATCAAAGACCAGCTCAACAGTTTCGCCACCAACTGTTACAGAATAATGCTCGGCATCAAACGGCTAGACAAAATCAGGAATGAAGACATCTACAAGCAAGTCGATCGCGACCAACTCGTTATCCGAGTGCAACAAAGGCAGCTGAGATTTGTAGGCCACTGCCTCAGAAGAAGCGAGAACGACTTAATAAACAAATACGTTCTGTATGCACCTTAAGAACGCCACGGCAAAAGAGGCAGAGGAAGACCACATAAACTGTACCATCAATACATAGGCGAGCTCATCAACAAGGACGTACCAGTTACAGCGAACAAACTGAGGGAAGTTGCCAAAGATCGCAGGGAATGGAGAAAATTGGTGCAAACCTACCCTGTTCGCAGCCGATTGATGATGATGATTACTCAAGGGATGGGCAACGATTAATCGCGATTAATCGCATCCAAAATAAAAGTTTGTGTTTACATAATATATGTGTGTGTAGTGTGTATAATTAATTTGTATATATAAATACCCACACATGCATGTATATATTTAAGAAAAATGTGTTACTAATATATCAAATATTTATATTTATATATAATATTAATTTGTGAATAAATATATATAAAATACATACATGCACATATTTCTTAAATATATACATGCATGTGTGTGAATTTATATAAATTCACACACATGCATGTATATATTTAAGAAATATGTGCATGTATATATTTTATATATATTTATTCACAATTAATTATACACACTACACAAACATATATTATGTAAACACAAACTTTTATTTTGGATGCGATTAATCGCGATTAATCGTATGACGAATCAATGACTGGTATTAATAAAGATCCATTCTTACAGATCATTAACTAAAAAAAGTTGGTTTAGGGTTTAGTTACTCTTTAAACAAACAATAATTTTGACAGCGCAGAAACACACATTAGGGATATCTGAAGCTGAGAGACTGGTTAAACTAAAACATTAATCAAACCATCAAAGGGGCTTTTCAAGCAAACACTGCGCTGTGGAAGAGGAATAGGGTCTGATCTCTATGAGGTTTTACGGCCTTCCTAAGGTTCATAATCAGGAACTAATTATGAACTAACATGAAAATGAGCTTCTCCAGGAAGTGGACACCCATCAGAGCCAAGCCCAAACCCGAGCAGGTCTGGAACGGGTCCAGGAGGAACGTTTGTGAGATGACATCACTTACGGTCTGATCTACACACCAGAATCTTCTCATCGGTCCTGTGAGACACATGAGGCCTTTCCTTTCTCTCTGCGGGGAGGGTTCAGAAATGCTTTGAAGCCGACTTTGACTTATCAAGGGATACGAGCTACATAAACGTCTAGGAGTTTTAGGAAAGTGCTCATCAAGCTCTGATCCTTGGCACGCAATGAAGAATCAACCATAGACCTCCGCAGATCTGTGCTCCAGAGGGGACTGTGCTAATCAAATAGAAAGCCATGATTCACTGTAAGAAAGTCTTTGGTGACGTTATAGTCCATATTCAAAAGCACAGAATCCAAAAGATAATGCATTTTAAAAACTGAATAGAAAACGGTAAGTTTATAGTCCTTTATATCATATTTTAAGGCACAGAATCCAAAAAATATAGCATTTTGTTTTAAAAATTAATAGAAAACAGTAACATTTTTAGTCCTTCATGCCATATTTTAAAGCACAGAATCCAAAATAAAGCACATTTTAAAAACTGAATAGAAAACGGTAAGTTTATAGTCATTCATGCCATATTTCAGTACTAAAATATGGCATGAAGGACTATAAAAATTTTTTATAAACTAAACTTTTCCGTTTTCTATTCAGTTTTTAAAAAATGCTTTATTTAGGATTCTGTGCTTTAAAATATGGCATGAAGGATTATAAACTTACCGTTTTCTATTCAAAGCCCAGAATCATAAAAAATAAAGCATTTTTTTAACTGAATAGAAAACGTTAAAGTTTATATTAGATCTTCATGTCATATTTTCGAGCACAGAATCCAAAAAAGAAAGCATTTAAAAAAATTTAATATAAAACGGTAAGTTTATAGTCCTTGCCATATTTCAAAGTACAAAATCCAAAACAAACTTTTTTTACTGAATAGAAAACAGTAACGTTTATAATTCTTCATGCCATATTTTAAGGTACAGAATCCAAAAGATGATGCATTTTTTAAAAACTGAAAAGAAAACGGTAAGTTTATAGTCCTTTATATCATATTTTATTAAGGCACCGAATACAAAAATAAAGCATTTTGTTTAAAAAATGAATAGAAAATTGTAACATTTATTCCTTCATGCCATTAAAGCACAGAATCCAAATTTTTTTTAAAAATGATTAGAAAACAGTAAGTTTTCTATTCAAAGCACAGAATCATAAAAAATAAAGCATTTTTAAAAAACTGAATAGAAACGGTAGTTCATAGTTCTACATGCCATATTTCAAAGCACAGAATCCAAAAAATAAAGCATTTTTAAAAGAACTGAATAGAAAACGGTAACGTTTATGATCCTTCATCCCATATTTTAAGGTACAGAATCCAAAAGATGATGCATTTTTTAAAAACTGAATAGAAAACGTAACTTTCACAGTCCTTCATGCCATATTTCAAAGCACAGAATCCAAAAAAAGCTTTTTTTTTTAAACTGAATAAAAAATGGTAACGTTTATGGCCCATGCCATATTTTAGAGTACAGAATCCAAAAAATAAAAATAAAGCATTTTTTTAAATACTAAAATCTGGCATGAAGGACTATAAACTTACCGTTTTCTATTCAGTTTTTTAAAAAATGCATTATTTTTTAGGATTCTGTGCTTTAAAATAGGGCATGAAGGATTATAAACTTACCATTTTCTATTCAAAGCACAGAATCCAAAAAATAAAGCATTTTTAAAAGAACTGAATAGAAAACGGTAACGTTTATGATCCTTCATCCCATATTTTAAGGTACAGAATCCAAAAGATGATGCATTTTTTAAAAACTGAATAGAAAACGTAACTTTCACAGTCCTTCATGCCATATTTCAAAGCACAGAATCCAAAAAAAGCTTTTTTTTTAAACTGAATAAAAAATGGTAACGTTTATGGCCCATGCCATATTTTAGAGTACAGAATCCAAAAAAAAAAAATAAAGCATTTTTTTAAATACTAAAATCTGGCATGAAGGACTATAAACTTACCGTTTTCTATTCAGTTTTTTAAAAAATGCATTATTTTTTAGGATTCTGTGCTTTAAAATAGGGCATGAAGGATTATAAACTTACCATTTTCTATTCAAAGCACAGAATCCAAAAAATAAAGCATTTTTAAAAGAACTGAATAGAAAACGGTAACGTTTATGATCCTTCATCCCATATTTTAAGGTACAGAATCCAAAAGATGATGCATTTTTTAAAAACTGAATAGAAAACGTAACTTTCACAGTCCTTCATGCCATATTTCAAAGCACAGAATCCAAAAAAAGCTTTTTTTTTTTTAACTGAATAAAAAATGGTAACGTTTATAGCCCATGCCATATTTTAGAGTACAGAATCCAAAAAAAAAAATAAAGCATTTTTTTAAATACTAAAATCTGGCATGAAGGACTATAAACTTACCGTTTTCTATTCAGTTTTTTAAAAAATGCATTATTTTTTAGGATTCTGTGCTTTAAAATAGGGCATGAAGGATTATAAACTTACCATTTTCTATTCAAAGCACAGAATCATAAAAAACTGAATGGAAAACGGAGACAGCTGCTGCTGAGACGCTGAAAAAGCACAATTTATCACCGACAAATCAGAGAAGTGAATGTAAAAATGGGAACTGAAGATCTCAGCAGGTCTACAGCTCGCACTTTCGCTGGTAGAAGTGCTCCTGAAAGCATGTTGGGCAGGGAAGCAAGTGCACTGGCCCAGCACAGATTAATACGGTCTCAGATTCCTAAACAAACTGCAGTCTGACATACGCAGGCCGGCGCCACATTCCTGGGCTAATGCCCCATGTAAAGATTTGAAGGGTCTCCGTGCCGTACATGCAGGGGCAAACACTTCTGCAACAACAGAGAAAGTGCTCTGACGGACCTTATGCAAAACATGAAGGTCTAATCGGGAGCTTCAATAAACAAAATGCACTTTACTGGAACTAACACTTATTTTGATCATCCAAACGATGTGGAATCTAGAAATCCCCCTGTGGTGAAACTCAAAGTCTTAATGTTGTTATTTGTATATGTGGTGTTTTTAATACCCTTTAATAATACATCTTAAACCATGTGCAAATTCATAAGTCGACAGCACTGCTGAGTATTTCCTCCTTAAAACGGCAGTGAACCAAAGACAGTCTCAAAAACACGGTTTGAAATCGCTGGTGTTTTTGACGTCACAAACGACCTTGTAACCAATCAGATCAACGTGTGATCGTCAACCAGTGGATCTCTGAGTGAGTGGAGGCGGGGCTCATTTGCATATTCATAGAACCACATGTACTAAATGATCTAAGGGTGTCGAGTTACATTCAATATATTTTAAGGCACTAGTGCAAAATGCCCGTGCAAAATAATGCCCGTGTGTTTTTGTTGGTTTGGTGTGTTTGAGCACTTATATCAAATAAATAAGCGCGACGATTCAGGGCTTCTTTTAGCAATATATTTAACGATATCTTTTGCATTTCTAATCCAAACAACGTCAAACTCGGCACTGCACTTACTCGTTGCCGTAGCAAGACACTTGTTAAGTTTGAGATCCATCAGACTCAACGGTTCGAGAAATATGCGATTAACAGACAGACACACACACAGACACACAGACAGAGAGATGTTCCTGTAATTTATAGATAGATAGATGAAGATTAAGGAAAAAAAATACATGCACTGTTGGTTTTATATATTTGCGCTATAATTATTGACAGGCGTGTAGGTTACGTGCGTCTCAGAGCGGCTCCATTCACAGTAAATGCTGCTCCACTTTCATCATTTTCATGTGTAAAGCGCATCTCAAACTCCATAAGGATACAGGCTATCCATAAAATCCAAGTTATGCTTTGAAAGCGATAAACACACACATCTGTCAAAGCACATGATAACCCAGACATGAATAACCGATTTGATCATCGATTATTCATGTCTGTGTTATCATATTATTCATTGTTGATTATTTTCATTATCGATTCGTTGCTGCATCATACTTTAAAGTGCATCAAGGTCAAACTAAGGTTATGCATTAAATACAGACATTAAAGGGATATAGTTCTCACCCAAAAATGAAAATTCTTTCAGTATTTACTCACCCTCATGTTGTTCAAACCCCGTAAGACCTTCGTTCATCTTCGGAACACGAATTAAGATATTTTTGATGAAATCTGAGAGCTGGATCACTCCTGCATACTAGTCCATAGGCTTCTTGAGGGATTGAAACTTGAAGGCCTCAAAAAGTTATTAAAGACATCGTTAAAATTGTCAGTGACTTCAGTGACTCAATCTTAAAGGGATACTCCACTTTTTTTGGAAATAGGCTAATTTTACCACTCCCCCAGAGTTAAACAGTCGAGTTTTACCATTTTCAAATCCATTTAGCCGATTTTCTGATATTTAGAAGATTAGTAACCAGACAGTTTGTGGTCTCATTGACTACCATAGTAGGAAAAAAAATATACTATGAAAGTCAATGAGACCAGAAACTGTCTGGTTACTGATATTCTTCTAAATATAAAAAAAAAAATCGGCTGAATACATTCGAAAACGGTAAAACCCTACTGTTTAGAGTGGTAAAATGAGCCTATTTCCAAAAAAAAGTGGAGTATCCCTTTAAGTTTATCAAGCGACGAGAATACTTTTTGTGCGCAAAACCCCCCTAAAAATAACAACTTTATTTCAACTATTCACTTCCTTCTCTCTGGGCGATCTGTTGTTGTACGTCACACGCATCACACACATGACCAGTGTCGGCCAATAGTGAGCCTCAGCCTATGTGTGACGTTTAACTGACTCAAGGCCCAAAGAGAAGGAAATTAATAGTTGAAATAAAGTCGTTATTTATGTTTGTTTTTGCGCACAAAAAGTATTCTCATCGCTTGATAAAGTTAAGATTGAGCCACTGTAGTCACTTGGACCATTTTAAATGTCTTTATTAACTTTTCGAGGCTGTCAAGTTTCAGTCCCTCAAGAAGCCTATGGACTAATATTAGTAGTGATCCAGCTCTCAAATCTCATCAAAAATATCTTAATTCGTGTTCCGAACATGAAAGAAGGTCTTACAGGGTTTGAACAACATGAGGGTGAGTAAATACTGTCAGAGTTTTCATTTTTGGGTGAACTATCCCTTTAATAGCAGTAATTTTAAGTAGATCATAGCTAAAGCGTTCATGTGCAATTATACAGTATATAAGGCTTCTTGGCCATCTTTTCTGCTGTCTGTAACCTGGCCTTGCTCTCCTAAAGGGCTGGAGAGATGCCGGCCCCTGAACCTGACCGGGGCCATAAACACCCGATCCTGTGACGGGCAAACATCCCACAGCATTCGCCACCGTTTACAAAGACAGCATATCACCATTACCGGGCATGTAAAATCACCACTTTTTGATTGGACTAAAACATCAATTAAAAAGTCTGAAATTCATGTTAAAAGATGATTAGTTTTATATTTCACAAAATAATTAACCACTCAAATGACAAAACCGTGCAGATTTGATCTTTAAAGGGACAGTTCGTCATGTCATTAACTCATGTCGTTCCAAACCTGTGTGACTTACTTTTGTCTAAAAAAATTATTCTCAAAAGTGATTTTCGCTCATACAATGAAAGCCAATGGGGTCCAATGTTGTTTTGTCTATTCTATGGTCTTTCATTATGGTCTAAAACAATTCAAACCCTTTTTCAATACACACTTACAAGGTTACAAAAAGGGGCATTTCACACTGATTCCATTGAAGAACCAATCAGTGAACAGCTCTTAAAATAACCTTTTTTTCTTAGTGTAAAGAACATTTAATATTCTATAGAAACTTTTGTCCAATCAAAAGATTTCATGGATGTTTATAGCTCTTCACTGCCAATAAGAAAAATATTTTTACTCTACTCAAACAGAAACATATTATCCTTGCTTTGTAAATAAAATAAAAATTCCCCCCTTCCAGACTCATACCGCAGCTATGACTTCCCCTGAGAAAATGAATAACAATTTCATGGTTTCTAGGACAAGCAAAAACAAATGTCAATCTGCCCGGAGGTGTACATCCCGTAGATTATTATCTGATCTGTAATAAAGCACATACAACCTCAAGATCGCTAATATACACTCCAAGGTCATATTTGTTCAAGCAAATATCCATATCATATTCCAGTTTGGCCGTACAAACGTCAGAAAGGAAAAACTCACCACTGAAAAAAATAATGTAAAAAAAAAAAAACAACTTTAAACTACTGGCAGCTGTGGTTGCCAGCATCATATGATTCATACCGTAAAAAATACGATGTGTTACTGTTTTGGAAATGAACAGCTAAATACCGTATTGTTAGCAACAGTATAAAACTTCAAATGCTCTAACACAAAAACAGTAAAACACCATATAGTTACAGTATTATGCTGGCAACCACATGCAGCTAACAGTAGTTTACCATTTTTTTTAAAGGATTATTTTTTACAGTATGTTCTGATCTAAGATTGTGATCATGGTGGTTTGCTCTCGTCTTCTGACCCAGTTAAACAGCTTTTGATTCTCAGTCTTACTAGGTACTGGGAAATGCTATACGCTGGGAAATGTGCGTCGCCCTCCCGCTCATGTTTTGAATGAAGATTAGCAGTTAAAGTTAAAGCCGATAAAGTTCTGGATTTGTAGCAGCGCAGCAGTTCTGTCGCCTCCGGTTAAAGAAGAAATGGGACAAGTGTGTAAACCTTGCAGGGATTCGCGTTCATAAAACACCTCTCAGGAATCTGCATTTCTTCCCACTATGAAGGATGAATACAAACTGAGTCTCAGTCAGAGACTGATGAAAAAAATATCATTATATCACCATATTCATATCACCAGCCTTTCTTTACATCATGTGTTGAGGTTTAACACACAACAATATTATAAAAAATAATACAAAGAAGGCATTTCTGCCATGCATGATAAGGGCAGGTTCAAATATTATGTTTATTAAATGTTTTGCTGATATAATGATAACCGTTAATGATAACTGTTTCATAACAATAGTGATAAGTAGAATCTTTCAATCTAAAATATTGCTGTTTTTTTAAATTTAAGTTATAGAAATTATTCAATTTAATAGTAATAATTTACAATACGATTCCATTCGTTAAGGTTAACTAACTAAGAACTAAGGTTAAGTAACGAGTTTATTTAGTACTAGGGTTGGGCCGACAGACATCTCGGCTGACAGACATCACGGAACTACACAAAATAGAGTAATTTACAAGAGGTCCTGACAAAATGTTCATTGCGGCAGTAAATATTGAATCAAATTGAATCCATTTTTTATTCAGTTTGAATGAATGATTCAATGACTCACTCGTAAAGAGTTACTTGGTTCATTCCTGGATGAATCAGCGTTTTTAAAAGAAACTCGCAATTGCGAGAAAAAAAAATTCATAAATGCGAGGTTATTTCTTACAATTCTGAGAAATAAAGTCATAATTACGAGATAAAAAGTTGCAATTATCTTTAAAAAGGTTTTATTCTGTGGCAGAAACAAGCTTACATTTTATAACCTCAACTTAAATAAAGAAGACAAAAACAATTCACGTCATCTCTCTTCTGACTGCTGTTATCAATCTCTCAATTTTGTTTTGTCTCGTTTGGAAAGTTGTGGAAATGTTATTGAGGATTTTTTTTTTTTTTTTTACATGGATACAAAAATCATATTTACTGTCGTCTCCAGTTCACTGCTACAAACGTCTACCCAACTATGACGACTTCGGAGAACCCTGGACATGTAAAAAGGGTCCGTCGTAAAGTTGATTTCCCTGGAGAGTGCATTAGAAATATGGAAACTAGATCCACCTATCAGGATAGTTTGGGGCGGGACTAACTGGTTGGCCGACCAATGAGGCTTTAAAGCGACAAACCTCCCCTTGAAAATTATTATCAGCCTGAATCAACATTTTAAATTCATTCTGTAGTTTTGCATTTTTTAAATCAACATAATTGTTTTTGTTAATTACAGGAGTGGCCAAAAGTCCTGTCCGGAGGGGGTATTTTCCCAAGTAATTATAAAATGTTTGCAATATTAATTTGATCACGGGTTGGTTCTTACAGTACAAAACCTATCACATACCAAAAACTTGTCACTTCAATACCTGGAGAGGCAGAAGGAAAGCACATGCATGTACGAAAGGATAAGACACACATGTTCCTGAGCAGACCTTTACTCGGGCTGTTCGTGTTGGCACTGCATCATGACACGAATGAATGCTGCCTTTCAAGCCAAAACATGTCTGGAAA
Organism: Pimephales promelas; assembly: GCF_988280905.1. Taxonomy (NCBI): domain Eukaryota; kingdom Metazoa; phylum Chordata; class Actinopteri; order Cypriniformes; family Leuciscidae; genus Pimephales; species Pimephales promelas. Next base: position 18,285,113 of record NC_142786.1, on the reverse strand, counting down.
ATCCCCCAGGTCTCCAAAAACACAGGTGGTGTCTTCGAGGAACCCAGGAGGATGGCATCTCTAAAGCATATGTGATCAGCGGACAAACAGGGCCAAGAAACGGCTTAACTCTCAGCTGTAACGAGTGAGAGAGTTTCAGGCCACTGGAACAAATAGTCTCTCGCCCCTTTTTTGGGACAATGCTGCACTGACATTGAGAATCTTACATTCGTTAATCGTGTGCATTGCTTTTTATAATTAAATTTCATTTGTATAAGGGCTCTGAGTCAACATTTTTGTCAATAAAAATATACCTACACACTATAGTTAGTATGTTAGTTATATCTTTAAGTGTCTAGTATTAATATCCTATTAGAATTTAAAATAGTCATTTTCTATGTCAATATATTGTAAAATGTAATGTATATCCTGTGATCAAGTCGTCAGTGTCACATGATCCTTCAGAAATCATTCTTAATTTGCTGATATTCTGCTCAAGAAACCGTTAATATTTTTGTGGAAACTTTTTTTTTTTTTCAGGATTCTTTGATGAAAAGAAAGGTCAAAAATGGCACTTATTAAAAAATAAATCTTGTGTAATAGTTTAAATGTCTTTACTGTTACTTTTAAATAACTGATTTGTGAAGAAAAAACTTTAACATTTAATGAATATATTAAATTTTCTAGGGGTGCATTAAAAAAAATGTATTGACCCGCGCAATCTTATTTTACTGCAATTTGTTATGCGGAAAGTGTCATAGCAAAGGCAACACTGCCAGTAACATATTATCTAAGATAAAAGGCCCTTTGTATTTGATCCATCTCTGATGTTATATTAAAGCCACTGACATGAGCGCATCACAACAACAATCTCACTACTACTACTTCAAAAACTTAGATCTGATTAGCTCCTTCCCACAATGCACCGGGACCGAGGGTCAAAATGTGGCATTGTGAGACTGAAGATAACACAAACCCCAGTTCACTTCAAACGCTCCATGTTTCCCAGAGTCTGCATTGATAAAGGCTTGGTTTCCATTAGCATTAGGCCAGGCTTTGTGCTCAAACTACCCCGAAACTTCAAGCCGCCTGAGGGACAATGATGTGTAAATTAGCTGCCAGTTCAAAGTATAATCTAATCCAGATTTCATCAGAATGGCTTTGAATGCTTTGTGCCGTCTCACTCCGACCGGAAGCTCTGCAAGACTCCTTTAGTTTCAGCTCATTAACCTCTCAGTGGCTGGAGACCCCCGAATGCAGGAGTCGGACACAAAGGCCAAGACAATAACTAACACTCACACGACTCATGCGGTTCTTACACTTTTGGTTAGTGTGTAATGTTGCAGTTTGAGCATTTACAAGGTTTTTCTCTATCAGTGTCACTGTTTCTGAACGTTTTCTTTAGGGAGCGAACACATCACAATATTCCTCATTATAGTAATTAATGCACAGAATAAAGGGGTGGGGCCTGGTTGAGTTAGTTTGTAGTGTGCTAAACTGGCAGTTATGGTAAGGGACGGGACATTTCCCAAACACACTCGAAGCCCTCGACCAATCACAACACACTGCTCCAGCCGACCAATCAGAGCACAGTGTGCTTTTCAGAAGGAGGGGCTTCATAGAGACAGGAAGTAAACAGAGGGTTACTGACAGACTGGGAAGAGAGGAGCCGCAACAATGGAGAATGAGGGTAATAATCAACATTCAAACCTGTTCTAGCAGAGCCTGAAAACAACATCAAAACGTGTGAAAGGGCAGATAATGGCCTGGTTGATGGTTGAAAGACTTTTACATGAAAATCCATTCTAGTATACCTTAAAGGAGTATCTCACTTTTTAAAAAACTTGTTCTTGACTCTCCTGTTCATCAAAATGAACAAATCTTTTTCCGAGTCATTTCGTTCATTCAACGAATGAAATGAACGAAATGACTCGAAAAAAGATTCGTTAATTTTGATGAATGCGTTTGAACAGGAGAGTCACGAACGTGCATCACAGATTTTTCACATTTTTTTTTTTTTTAAAGTGAACTACTCCTTTAACACTAGAACGGCCACAACGGTCATTTTGACCGTTTTGAATTTTATATCTACAATAACTTTGTTGAAAAAAATAATAGAATCCTGCTGGTACCTGACTTTTCCTAAAATTGTCTGTATTTTCATTTAAAATGATTTTCATATAAATTAAGTTACTTAAACGTAAGGCAAAACAAAACAAATGAACATATTTACCTATTTCGGCCATAGACGGTCATATTGACCGCACTGAATTTCGCGATATTTTTTTTTGTTAAATATCCCGCGGTTGATCGTGGTCTCTCTCTCAACTGTCAACAGAAAGGTCCGTCCGGTCACCTCTGTAGCGGTGTTTGCTATATAATAATTTCTACATTAGTTGTTGATCAGAAATAAGCAAACAAAACCAGACTACAGTTATCAATACTTGCGTTATAGGCTATATATCATCAGAGAGTGATTCAGAGTCAGAGTTCACATCAAGGAAAAAGAGACAGCTGCTATCATCAGACACGGCGGATCCAGATGTTCAATTCATGTCGGATGACCCTGGTGAGCTCTGCTGCCCTGTCCTGCGCTGTTTGTTTTGCTGCATGGGCTGTTCACTAGTTCTGCTATTATTATGAGCCTATTGACCGCTTCGCATATCGTCACTATCTAACATTTTCGTCATAGTTTTTGTCATTCAAACCTAGTTTTTATTTAGTTATCGTCTCGTTTCCGTCTTTGAAAAAATGTGGTTGACGAAAATTATTACGAAAATTATTCGTCAAAAAAATAAACGCTGTTTTGAATCTAACGGTCAAAATGACCGTTTGTGGCCGTTCTAGTAGTTTTGGAATTCTGGCACTTCTAGTGTTAAAAAACAAAATCAAGACATAGCACTGCCTCTTTAAGTGCCAGCTAGTCAAGTTTCACTAATAGTGTAGGAATCGGAAAGTGGGAGTTCATTCCTGAAAGTTTGTGCTGACACAAACTGTTTTTCACTCATCCGTTTACATAGGCATCAAAACCGATGACCTGCCAGAGTTGTTCATCACTTGGCGCTGCAAATGGGCCCTTATCTGGCCGAGATAAAAGCTGGAGGCGATTTCGACGCTTCAGTGGCTGATCTGCTCCAATCCTCACTCTGTCGCAATTGAATTCCCATCCAACCTTTGCCTTTAAGAGGATTTGTCCTCAAGGGAGTCAGGAGGCCATGGCATTCAGGAGGAGAGGGGGATGGGGGAAACTTTTCCCCAAAATTGAGAGAAAAGAACAGAGCAAGACCTTAAAAGTAATGAAAAGAAAAAGATTTGTCTCCTTGTCCTTTTCCAGACGGGTGTTCGATGGAAAGCAGAACAGCAGGATATTAGATTGCAGGGTGAAGTGATGTTTTTCTAGTGTCTCTGTTGTTTTGTCAAAGAGAAAAGGTGTAGAACATATTAATAAAGAGAAAGAGGGATGCAGGGCACAGGAGAAAGCAGCAGGTGGTGATTTCTGATCCCATTATATTGGGCTAATCCACAAACTAAAGCACAGTCTGGTTACAAACTACAATTTCTGTCCCAGCTACACCTTCGCCTGAAGTGGCCTCGCGAAGACATCTGTAATTTCGCTTCATCCATCAGTCAATTTAGAGAAGCGGTGGATTCTGCTGTAGTCTATGATCATAAAGTGGAGGACATTTTTCAGACCGTGCACTAGATAAAACGCCACACTGCTCTTTCACACACACACACATGCAAAGTTGCATTAGGGATTATTTGAGCTTTACGAAGGCATCAGGGTTACAGTGGCACATGCAAGAGCTTAGCTGGGTTCACAAATCAGGACACATGTTAGAAGAGCAACAAAGAAACCTACAGTATATATGTTTATCAGTGAACAGATGAATAGCACTGAAACCATATCGTCAGGAAACATGCACCAATCAAACCAATCAGAGCCTTCACGGTCGGTTGAATTCAAACACCTCAAAATGCTACTAAAATTACTTATACAACTAATAACATGAGAACAACAGACATGTGCGAATTTACAAAAGCGATATTATACGTACTTTAATGTAACCAATAAATATCTGATAAATTAATTTTACACCATTTTGTTGGAATAAAAATAAGAAAAAAATAATCACCTTTTGGGAATGACTTGACGCTTCAAATAAAGATTGTATCAATTATATCGTTACACCAGTAGGTGGCGACAAGTGACTGTTAAAATATGTTTTTGTCTTTGAATTATTCACTTAACAGATTCATTCAAAAACGCTGGTTCATCCAGTGATGAAACAAGTCTGTATGAGTGAATCATTGAATCATTCACTTAACCGATTAATTCAAAAATGTTGATTCATTCAGTAATGGAACAAGTCTTTATGAGTGAGTCATTAAATCATTCACTTAATAGATTTGTTCAAAAACGCTGATTCATCCAGTAATGAAACAAGTCTTTATGAGTGAGTCATTGAATAATCAATTCAAATAGATTTAATATATTTAAATAGCTTGCAGTAGGGATGCGCGGTATAACGGTACTGCAAAAATACCGGTATTTAATATATTTCAAACAGTACAATATCATAATTTTGTTAAATTCGGTATTTAATTTAGACTTTTATTGAACACTGAACAGCCAACGCATTCTCATTCTTTAACGTCATATAGAACGCTATATGACAAAACGGCGCTATACTACGCACATGGCACCCGTTATCGTTAATTTAACACGTGCTGTGAGGGCTAAGTTTAGGTGTGGGGTAGGGTGTGCGTGTCATATTCACGCTAAAGGATTTATAACGTCTTGGGTTCGCGTGTTACATTAACGATAAAGGGTGCCATGCATGTGCGTAGTATAGCGCCGTTTTTGCATATAGCGTTCTATATGACGTTAAAGGATGAGAACGGGCTGGAACAGCGCACATCCATAAGAGCTTGTCATTTGAATGAATAAAGAATACAAGTGATTGTAAAACAAATGGCATATTACTACCACTGTGGCGCAGAGAGAGAGAGAGAGAGAGAGAGAGAGAGAGAGAGAGAGAGAGAGAGAGAGAGAGAGAGAGAGAGAGAGAGAGAGAGAGAGAGATTAACTAATATTACAATTAAGCTACATTTGTCAACATTCATTTGGTACCCTGGCCTAACAATATAGCATTTATCAATCTAGATCAATCAGTAATATAATGACCTAAAAATGTAATATACTAATACATGTTTAGCATATTAGCATTACTTTATGCAATGTATTCATAATATGAACCCAAAACACGAACAGTAACCAAAGCAAGATAAATAAATGCTATAAATGTTGATAATTCTCTGTTGATTCATGACAGCTGGTTTACATATAATAATAATAATAATAATCGAATAATGAAATTACATGTTAATCTATTATAGATAATTAACCTAATTTAATTGTATAATTTCATTTTTTTTTCAAGTTCTAAATGTTGTATGTTCCTTAATTGAATTATTTTTTTTACATTGATACTTTTTTTTTTGATACTTCTCTTTGCACAAAGTGGAGAGTTTGAAGCAGTGTTTAATAAAATTGTTTCAATTCACTTAAATTGATACTTTTTTTTTTCCAACTGTGGTATCGATTTAGTACCGATACCGAGGTATTATGTTCTGGTATCGTACCGAAGCCAAAATTGTGGTATCGAGCCATCCCTAGCCTGCAGCCATACATTTTGTCAGAACCTCTAGCAAATTACATGTTATTTTGTTTAGTCGTCTATTCAGCATCGTGGGAGAAAAATGTGATTCATAATTCATTCAGAATCATGCAGCTCTAGTCTGGACCATATTTCATAAAGAAAATTAATTCTTTCTACATAGTCTTCCTGACAACAGAACCAGGATGATATTCTTAAAGCATATGTCCAAATTCAAATTCATATTTCATTCTATGTAAATAATTCAGCTTTGGCAAACAGAAATAGGCCCCGTCCCAGAGCTTGTCTGAGCTTTAAATCTTTGATGATGAGCAATAGGAGGAAGAGGCGGCGATGGTTCGTCCCGTTAGACCAGAGTTTATCAGGACATGTGAGACTGTGACGAACTGCACAAGAAACACGCGCTGAGTCTCTGCCAAACCTCACCGCTGCTCTCTCTGCTGTAAGTCCACAGGAATGTGTGTGTGGTTTGAGCGAGTCGCTTACGTCCAGGCATTGAAAACCCCTTTAACATATACGTGAAACTCGAAAAATTGGAATACCGTGTAAAGTTCATTTATGTGAGTAATTCAACTTAAAAGGTGAAATTACATGCAACGTGAGATATTTTTTGTTATAATTTTGATGATCATGGCTAGATATGACATTTTTTCACAATATTCTAATTTTGAATTTGGGTTCTTCATATATGTAAGCCATAATCATCAAAATTATGAAAAAAAGAAAAATCTCACTTTGCATGAATGAGTCTATTAGTTTCACCTTTTAAGTTGAATTGCTAAAATAAATAAACTTTACACAATATTCACATTTTTCGAGTTTCACCTGTATGGCCAACCTAAAATATTGCTGGCTTAACTTAAAGTAAGTTACCTGGTTGCCTTAAAATTAAAAAATGTAGTTATTACACAATAAATAGAAACTCAAAATATTATGTTATCTGAGCCACATTTATTATCGAAGTTGATTTGACAAAAGATTAAAAGTTGTGATAAATCATGAATATATTGTTTAACCGCACTAATGTTTGCTGATAAGGCTCATGTTCGATGTTGCATGGAAACACAGAGACACATTAAAGGCACAATTGATCGCTAAAGCTAATGTGTGTCAGGTTAAACGGTAACAGAAAGACGTCTAGTGGTGACCGAAGAGAAATCAACATCACGTGGCGCTTTTGTTTACTAGTGTACACAACAGAGTCAACACTTAGTCATGCCTCGTAACACCGGCCAAGCTCACATTTACTCAATGAAAGGGCCACAACTGCGCTGAAATGTGTGATCTCAGTATTGAATGTGTGTGTTCTGCACTGTCAGTGCAGCATAAAAAAAGAAAACAAAGCCAATATTGGCGCAGGAGTTTGACGACGGAGAGAGAAAGTAGGAACAGATGCATAAAACTCACAGTGCCAGAGAGCAACGTTTCATGTCCAAAGGGCCGTTATGCAGTCACAGCACACAGAAACCGGACACACGGGACAATAACTATAACTAAGAGTGTCCACAATAAAGAAAAGGAAAAAATTAAACCTATAGTTTAAAACACATGTGCCAAGCTGCTAGCAACATGCGTTTCATATTCATGTTGCTTTCATTTGGTTTTGAAAATGTTTGTTTCGTTTTTTTTTTTTTTTTTTACTTTAAACAAAAACTACTATACTTCTAAAAAACAATTGGAAGTACACATCTAAATCATTGTTCCTTAATAGGTTTGTAAATGCATATATATTTTATTATAGAATGTATATGGTATATGTATGTTTTTTATATTTAAATACACACACACACATATATATATATAAAGATTAAGTAATATATAATATAATGTGTAATAATATATATAATGTGTACTTCCACTTATTTAAAAGCATAAGAAATATATTTTTTCATTATTATTTTATATATAATTACTATTGGTTATTCTCACAAGTAGTTAATAAATGATTGATATAAGTTTGTGGGAATGAAGTCACAGAATATTAAATGTTACAGCCTGAACTAACCTTTCCTTGTCATAAATACATTAAACTATCTGCCATTTTAAGAGATGATGTTTTACTCTGACATTTTTTTACTTTATATCCCCCAAGAAAAATGTTTAACTAAAAACATACTCGGCATAGAATTGCATTTTTTAAAAAGTATTTTAATCATTGACTTGGACACTGAACGCTAGCCTGAAGTTTTTGAAAACTCTCAGGAAAAATGTTTTCTATATAGAAAACTGACTTCCCTAGAGTGTTTTTTTCCCACAAGTGTTTGATTACTGACATTCTGTCAAATATCTTCTTTTGTGTTAAAGGAGTAGTTCACTTTAAAAAATATATATATAAAAAAAAACATTTGCTGATAGTTTACACACCCCCATGTCAAGATGTCCATGTCTTTCTTTCTTCAGTCGAAAAGAAATTAAGGTTTTTGATGAAAATTTCCAGGATTTTCTCCAAATAATGGACTTCAATGGGAACCAAACGGTTCAAGGTCCAAAAGACACTTTCAGTGCAAACTGCAAACTGTTCAAAGGGCTTTAAATGACATCAGACAATGAATAAGGGTCTTATCAAGCAAAATGATCAGTCATTTAATAAATAATTAACAAAGTTTAAGTTTTATAAGCTCAATTTTTTTTTTTAAGTTAACTACTCCTTTAAGAAGAAAGAAAGAAACTCAAACAGGTTTGGAACAACTTGATGGTGAGTAACTGATGACAAAAAAAAAAAAATCTCTTTATTAGTATTATGAATGCATGAAGATAATTTATGTCTTTTCTAAGGATAAAGTATGTTCAAAGGTGGTTAAAATGGCATCAAACGGCAGTTTCCCACAGGCCGGTTCAGTGCCGGTTTCATCTGTGCGAACCCACTCATTTGGGCCGGCTGTGTCCTCATGTAAACGGCGTGAGGAACGAGCCGGAGAGCAGCCTCAGCACACACACGGGAAAGCAGTCTCAGCACGCACACGGGTGTTAGCAGTGCATTAGGGCAGATTAGCAGCGGCGCGTGGGCCTGTCGAATTAATGCATCAAATTCCCGAAGGATCCGTGTGCTTTCTGAACCACTACAGATCCACACAACCTGCTATTGGGCCGCTCGTCCCGCTGACGCAATCGCTGTCCATGCAACAGTGTTCAACCCGTGCTCGAGTAGATGAATGGTTAAAGATGAGCAATCGATGGAGAGGACAGATCTCAGAAGATCAGAAGTCTCTTCAACTTCCCAGCAAGAGTGTATTTTAAGCAAACCTGATAAAAATGATTTTGAGTAAATACTACTGAAAAAAAAAACAATGTAATTTACATGAAAAACAAAGTAAATTCTATATTAGTACTCAGTTCAAGAGTGTAGAAATGAAAGCGCACATTTCAACATTATAAAATGACTCAAATTTTCTGATGCTGGTGTTCCCATCATGCACTGGGCCTTGAATAATTATTGAGGCTGTTTTTTCAGTGTTTTCCAGCTGTTTACACCATTTCATCACTGATTATGATTAACTGCCGTTGTGTTACATTTGTAGTTCATTTTCCACTCAAAATGACACTTCACACACAAAATCCGATCCATCAAATTTTACCGCCATTGTTGTTATTGTCCAAGTATTGAGGACGTGTGACTCCTTAAATGTAGAATATAATAAATATAGATATTTCTTTCTGAGTAAAGTTTTTAAAGTGTGGTTTAATGCAATTTGAGTGAAATCAAATGTATTGCAAAGGAAACTTCAACTAAATAGATATTTTACTCAACCTTTTACTAGCCAAGTTAAAATGACTTAATTTTTCTTTGACAAGTTTTTGCACAAATATTAAAGTAATTATTTGGACCAGAATTAAAGAATTAAAGTAAATTTGACTAGTTTGTTTCAGTGCACTGAAGTGATCCATAAACACGTGTGTAAAATACTCTGCTTTTCCAACAGTTCCCATAACAACCGCTCGTCATACTGTCAGTGGCGTGTGGAAATTACAGAAATGCTTGAATACACGCTGGGAAAATATTGACCTCACCTACGGTTAGTAAATGCATTGAAAAATGATTTGTGCATTTAAGGTGCATTTATAGATGTGAAAGAAATCTGTCCTTTGTTCAGAGATTTGTGGTTCGGGTTCATCAAAACTATCTATACTTTTAAGCATTAAATAATGACTATGGAAAATAAAAATGTGGCCTTTGAGACAAGAAGGATCATCCTTATTATAAAAGAAAACTTAATAAAAACCCTGCACAGAGAAAAGAAACTGCAAATGAATTCAAACAATTAGTTAAAAATGCAAACCAACATATACATCACCAAACTAAATGTCATAATGGGAAAGAAAGGTAATTTAAGCAGTTTTGAGTGTGGCATGGATGTTGGTGCCAGACGGGCAGGTCTGAATATTTCACAATCTACTCAGTTACTAGGATTTTCACACAAAACCATTTCTAGGGTTTACAAAGAATGGTGTGAAAAGGGAAAAATATCCAGTATGCGGCAGTCCTGTGGGTGAAAATGCCTTGTTTATAATAGAGGTCAGAGGAGAATGGGCCAACTGATTCAAGCTGATAGAAGACAACCGAGGTATGCAGCAAAGCATTTGTGAAGCCACAACACACACAACCTTGAGGCGGATGGGCTACAACAGCAGAAGACCCCACCGGGTACCACTCATCTCCACTACAAATAGGAAAAAGAGGCCACAATTTGCAAGAGCTCACCAAAATTGGACAGTTGAAGACTGGAAAAATGTTGCTTGGTCTGATAAGTCTCGATTTCTGTTGAGACATTCAGATGGTAGAGTCAGAATTTGGCGTAAACAGAATGAGAACATGGATCCATCATGCCTTGTTACCACTGTGCAGGCTGCTGGTGGTGGTGTAATGGTGTGGGGGATGTTTTCTTGGCACACTTTAGGCCCCTTAGTGCCAACTGGGCATCGTTTAAATGCCACGGCCTACCTGAGCATTGTTTCTGACCGTGTCCATCCCTTTATGGCCACCATGTACCCATCTTCTGATGGCTAATTCCAGCAGGATAATGCACCATGTCACAAAGCTCGAATAATTTCAAATTGGTTTCTTGAACATGACATTGAGTTCACTGTATTAAAATGGCCCCCACAGTCACCAGATCTCAACCCAATAGAGCATCTTTGGGATGTGGTGGAACGGGAGCTTCGTGCCCTGGATGTGCATCCCACAAATCTCCATCAACTGCAAGATGCAATCCTATCAATATGGGCTAACATTTCTAAAGAATGCTTTCAGCACCTTTTGAATCAATGCCACATAGAATTAAGGCAGTTCTGAAGGCAAAAGGGGGTTAAACACAGTATTAGTATGGTGTTCCTAATAATCCAGGTGAGTGTGTGTGTTATACCAACATCTTTGTTATTTTTATTAACATAAGATAATTCTAAAAAAATCCTGCATGTTAATAAAGCAATCAAATAAATGACAATTAATTATCTTTATATAAAAGAAAATATATAAAATAAAAATAATACGTAATAAATAATAGAATTACTATATAGACCAAAAGAAACTGCAAACTGTACTCATTAGTATCATAAAATAATTAGTATCAAAATTTAAAGTGTGTTTTTTTTCTGCTTTATTACCCAAGCGAACACACAGAAAGCACCAAATCAGTCCCAATCGCAAATGACTCGAGTCGTTTATCTACAGCAGAATCAGATCGATCACAGACGTGCACAGCATCAGATGAGGAGGAACACACAACTTCATCACACAGCTCTCCTCACTTTAGCTTCTCCCATTATAAAGCCAGCAGAGAGCGACAGCCATAGACAGTAAAAGAAATGGACAGAGCGATCTCATTGGAACTCCATTGAGACGGTTGAAGCCCGTTTTTGGCGATTTTTTAGCACTTCCGTCCCTGACGCGCAGACTCAAACAGAGCTTGACTACGTAGATGTGACGAGAGCCATCCGTCTGTCTACTAGTGGCTGTGGCATGAAAAATCTGAATCATTCCCTTCCGAAACATGCAGAGGAGGAGAGTGTGAATAGGAGCCGTCTATGAGCTAGGAGAAGGAGACAATTTTGCTAGGTATTCTGATTAAATATTTTGTCATTTTGCCTCGACGTCACCCCGATTGCGTGCAAGCTTCTTCTCCTATCCATACGGTAATCTCTCTACTGTGCGACAGAGAGTCGCGTGGGTATGACACAATCGTTAGCCTACTTTCACTAAACAACATGACATCATGACTTTTGCGTAAACATACACGCCACTTTCGAGTCAAGTGGCGTGTTATCTCTACGCATTTTGTGCTATCCGCATGTATGTCTACACCATTAACGTTCGCGTCATTCCGCGTGTCTGTACAAGCCGTCAAATGTCCAAGTCATAAAATAATGCCATTAACCCCAGTGACGGTTAAGTTTAGGGATGGGGTTGAGGTAAGTCATATCTTTTTTTTACCTAGGATGGTAAGGGAACAGTCAAAAATGCCATTAACCCCAGTGACGGTTAAGTTTAGGGATGGGGTTGAGGTAAGTCATATATTTATATAACGTTAAGTCAACGGCGTTCATAAACACGCTGAAAAGCGATTATGCGTCTTGATAGCACGCCAAAAATGGAAATACGAATTGGCGTGTCATACACACCCTACTTCATGAGATCAGTCTGCAGTAAAACTGCTTCTACGGGGCCATAACATAAGCTAGAGAAAATGGAGCATTTTTTACATTGTCATGTTTCTTTAGAAATAAATAAAGGACAAATGGCGTCTTGAAATGCCTCAGATGTAAATTTATTCGCTGTCAAAGTGACGCCAAAATTAATGGGAGTCAATGGGAATGCTAACGCAAGTGAAGTTCTGCTACAAGATGTCAGCTCCCGCGAGGCTTCAACTTCCGGTCGATGGATTACCCCCTTGGCGACAGCTGAGGCTTCTCAATAACCGGATCCCTTTACACTCGAGAAAATGCTGGGTTGTTTTAACCCAATTTTGGGTCAAATATGGACGAACCCAGACATTGAGTTACATTTTTGTATTACATTTTTAACCCAATGTTTGAGTTTGTCTACACTGTAAATGATTTCTGTTGTTTTCACAGGATTATACTGTTTTTCTCAACAGTTTCTTACTGTATAATCTATGTACAGTAAGTTACAGTAGATTTAGTTGTTTTCACAGTATTAAATTGTTTTTTCAACAGTTATGTACTGTGCACACAGTTGACAGTATGTTACTGTAGAATTTCAATGCATTCTGGGAAATTATCAGTTACTGTTAATCTAAATACAGTGCAAATTGACCGCGAAAAACACCACACACAGTTCCACGGAAAAATTGCTAGCCTACTAATGTTATTCTTACATTTAAAATAAAAATGTAGCACTGGTTGACCATTAACAGTCATAATTTATGACATAATTTATGTCAGTGGGGTGTGCATGAAAGCATATTTGACTTTGGAAGAGTTTCTCTGTCGTGTCAGTGGTGCTGCTGTCTTTTCTGCCGACCTGCAACTTCTTCATCTGGTAAGTAATAATTCTTATAATGTGAATACGGATTCTAGCTAATAACTTTAAAGTTTTTTAGAATAGCTGACCACGATTTCTACATTCAATTTAATCTATTCTAGACATTTTAATATAATATGTATATGATAGGCTACTCTTCAATGTAGCCATTTGGGGCATGTTACTGTAAATTCAAATACATTAGTACGAAATGACCGCGAAAAATAACCACAACCAGCTGCCATTTTATGAAGAACTCTTCAGTTCCCTTCTCTCTGTAAGAACGCGCAGTCCGTGCATCGCGTCGCTGTCGGCAACGTTTTCGCCATACATATCTGGTTAGTAATTCATATTTTTATGCAAACCATATGAGTTACGTACGTTAACAGATTAACGTTAGAAAGAACTGGCCGCGGAATGTTATAAGCCTAGCATAAGTCAGACGCGGATTTCTTTCATCTTGATAGCCTAACTTACTTGATTAAATATGTGATTTTATTAACATATATTTCATATGTAACCTCTTATAAGGTCAAAATGGTCTAATCATTTTGTTATTTACCACGTTAAGTCGGTAAAAGCGCCTACACGTTCATTATTTTGTAACTTATAGGGGTTAGGAATTGAAAATCGATATCCTGAAATCGGATATCCAAGGTTAGGATTCGGATTTATTGTTATAAAATTAAAGTGTCAATTCCTCTTATTGATTTTTTCACGCTTTTTTTTTCGTGTAAATCCTGACCTGGCGTTCTGCCATTTAACGTTAACGTTACCTCAGTGATAGCTGATGGACCACGGAAAGCGCCCAGGTGTATTTTTGTCCAAAATATTAAGTCATGTATCACACAAGCAAGATTTAACCTACGTTTTCACGTGATCGTAAATGAATTGATGTTGAGTTATGTTTCAGCTTGCGTTGCATTCAAAAGAAAAGAGTGGACGATAGAGATGAGTTATCTTTAGCCGTTCTTGGCATATTTATTTCAGCTGTTGACACTGACACATCAGTCTCTAATGAAGATTCTCTCAGTAATATGATCCTCTTAACTACGGTAAATCAACTTGGACAAACATAATAATAATACAAACGCATCCTCCATAGCCTATACTTTAGTGCCCTCTTGTGGCATAAACATATGCACAACACTGAACAGTATAGCATTGCATTATATTACACAGCATACAACTGAGGACATAATGAACATACTTTAACAATTGATTTTAAACAACAGTCCAACAAACAAGATTTTAGTATTAAGTGAATTACACTTTAGACATAATTTTGTCTGTTTTTGCTGTTTAGCCAAAACAACAACAACAAAAACGTACTGTATTTTAACTGTCTTGTCTGTTCTCCTTTTCCACAGGTGTGAGCTGTGCATGTTAAGAAGACCCCTATCCATCTTGACGACCGATGAATTGTAAATCTAATCTAATTTAATTATTCTATTTATCTAACTACTACTACTATACCTTGGTCCAGCACTGACCCACTGAGAACATTTTAAACAGATTATTATCCATCCGTGAATTTTGTCTATCTGCAAGTTGTTAAGAATTGTTGTGTGAAAATAAACGTTGTTGTACAGTTTAAGGTTTAATTGCATAAAAGCTTGGATAGAAAACTTCCTATTGCAAAAGTTAGAACATAAGTCTACATATAAATGATTATTAATACCATAATGCAAGTTTTTCATGGCACATGTGCATGATGAGGTTGTTTTGTGTTTAGTTTTTTTTTTTTTTAAGGACACTGGATAACTTGTCATTTTGTAATACTCATCTGGATTGGTGGTTTACTTGTCAAAGCTTTTATAGTTTATATGTGTCTCGCAGCCCTGCAAATCTGGTCCCTTAGATAGAAAGCAGCCAAAAACCCTTTAAAATCAGCAACTGACCAGTTAGACAGTCTATCTCAAACCAATAGACAATCTTAGACTAGTTTAAGCTGTTTTACCCCAGCAGGGAGTGGGTGGATGAGTTGTTATGAACTATCTTTCTAATAGATTGATCAGATAGCACCCCTTTAATCTTTTCTATTTTACCTGATATTTTTTTTGCATGTATTTATGCATAATTGTTCATGATTGTCATGCATGATTTTTATTGTATTATATTACATTTTTATTATTAATGTATTTAATTGTATTAATGTATTTAAATGTATATTATAAATGCGCTAATGTGTTTGAAAATACACAATAAACCTTGTGCAGTTAAAGCTTCAATTGTTCTTTTTTCTATTTCCCATTAACAGTTAAAATAATATTTCTACGGATTTTCTACAGGTTACACAGTAGCACTATAAAATAAATACAATAACATTTCATACTACACAGTATTATTAAAAATTAACAGTGTAATTCTGTACTTTAATATGGTAAGAAATTACAGTAAAATAATGTTATTTAATTTACAGTATGCTTAACAGTACTGTTGTTAGTGTTACGGTAATTTTACTGTTAAATTAAATACAGCAAGTACTGGATAATTGTTGCCAGTAAGTTACTGTTAATTTGACAAGAAATTTTTTACAGTGTATATTTGACCCAAAATTGGGTTAAAACAACCCAGCACTGCATTATACTTTTGGGTCTCAACCATGAGTAGTAGTGTGAATTACTAGCAGCTGTTTACCACTTTAACTACGAAACATAGCAAAACACCCCTACGATTTCTGTTATATTCATATTTTTACCACCCAAACATCTGTCCGGTGTGAAGAACGTGCGTTGCTCTCCAAAACCAAGTAGCAAAAATAAATACACTACTGTTCAAAAGTTGGGGGATTTTATTGTTCTTGAAGAGTGTCTCCTACTGCGTTTATTGTAAAAATAGTGAAAAAATATTACAATTCAAAACTGCTGTTTTCTATGTGAATATATAGTTAAGTGTAATGTATTCCTGTGATCAAAGCTGAATTTATAATTATTACTCCAGTGTTCAGTGTGACATGATCCTGCAGAAATCAGTCTAATATGATGATCTGAAACATTTATGATTATTATCATTGTTGAAAACTGTTTAATATTTTTCCAGGAGTCTTTGATTGATAGAAAGTTCAAAAGAATAGCATTTCGAAATAGAAAAATATAACAAATATATTTGGTCCCTTTTAATCAATTTAATGCATCCTTGCGAACGCACACTTTACCACAATTATGTGAACGTGAATAAAGCAAAGATGCATTAATACACAATCCACTGTCCGTGAAAGTTAAAATTGAGAGTAAAAAACGAGAAAATGGCCCATTTATTCGTTTTTTTTTTTTCCCACACAATAAGAGAATTTGGCTTGATTTTAGATATTCACACTCCAAAAAAATGCTTTTCTTACAAATATATGTAACACGTATCAAAACACTCTTAAATCAAGATGCATTTACTAAAGTAGTAACATACTTACAATATTAGAATTAGATTAGCACAATTATCAGCCAATAGGGTTTCTGTTTGAATGCAGATTATTTTTCTTTTCTTTTTTAAGCAACAATTCACTTATTTCCCTAGTAAACAAGACTTAATATCTTATGTCATTTGACTCATCTAGTAAATGCATCCTAATTTAAGGGGGCTTTCACATCTGTAGTCCGGTTCATTTTGGCCGGACCAAGGGCGAAAAATGATACTTTGTAGCATTTTTCAGAGGTTTTGGTTCGTTTTCACACCACACTGATTGCTCTGGTCCAAATCAGTTGATGAGTTGATGAAACGAACCAAAATATAGTCATGTGACAACATCCACATTACTCGTTGGCCAGATATGTCTTGAACATATTTCCATTATTGCACTTCGATTGGTCAGAACGCGTGTGAAAATTCCAACAGAACTCCTGGGAGGGAGCGCCATTGGCTATAACAGGGAGCACTATTGGCTATAAAAATAATCATTTTGTTTTACTACGGCAGCTGGTTTAGTCCACAAAATTATTTGGCAGTTGGGTCTGTTAGAGGTCGGATCACGTTCTCACCACAAACGAACCGCTCCAGAGTTCGTTTGAAAGCGTACGCTTGTTTGGTCCCCTTTTGGTGCGCACCCGAGTGTGATTGCTGCCTTCACACCTGCCCAAACGAACCGCACCAAGGGGGAAAGCGAACTCTAGTGTGATTCAACCGAACTAAATGAGACAGGTGTGAAAGCACTATAAGAGTTTTAGATATTTGGATTGGAAACAAGACCAAAATGTAAGTGCAGGTGTAGAAAATGTAACTAGTATAAACATAAAATCAAGCCTAAATTCTTGTTTTTACATAATTTTTCTACTTTGAACTTCGAAAAGCGACTGAACACGGACCACATACAAACTGCATGAGTTTACATGAACCTCGCACTAGTTTTCAAGCGTGGTTAAAACCACTTTCACACCAACAAACCCTCTGACGTCAAACAGATCCACGTCTGCTCCAAAAGCTGTAGTGTGAAAGCAGTTAAAAAACCCTTCCACGTCCAGCTCTGTTCCTAAACCACAATCCACCACAGGAACTTTCCATTTGCTGAGCTAATAAAGAGGCAGAAAGCGGTGCGCTGTACATGTGTTTTGCTTCACACTGGGGCTCTGGGTCACAGCTCGCACCCTTGAGGCTCCTCACGGTCTACAGTAACACTTCAGCTCTTAGTCGCTCGCGTTGTTTGTGGATTCCCACCGGCATGCATGGCTTTATCCACCTCTCCGGGGAGAAAACCCCCAAAAGCGAGCAAACACACATACGTGATGCAGATGTTTGCGGCGCCGGCATAAAGCGAGGCCGATCTGCGCTCCCTCTCCTACTCTGCTCTTCATTCTTTCCATCTGCTGGGAAAGAAGATAAAGAATAATGCCACTGTTCTTTGGAGTAACCGAAGACAGGGTAATAATAATGACGGGCTTTAGCTGCAAGGAGAGAAGCTGATGACAAAACAAGAGCACTATGGGATTCCTTTACTTTCCAAGGCCTGCGGAGACCATTAAGGATTATGCAATGTGGAAGAGTTAAAACCAGAGCCTGCAGGGGAGAGAGGGATGCATGTGTACACACATTAAACGCAAGCCGCAGAAGGGGAAGAACGCCTCATACAAAACATTTGAGTGTTAGTTTGACTTTTAAATGTTATCATATCTATTTTGTTGACTAAATTAACTTTAGTTAAAAAAAAATACTGCTTTTTATGTTTTCCTACTACATAAAAATGTACTAAACTAGCTATGCTTGCATGTAAACAACTGAAATATATCACATTAAAAGTTTGTGAATAAAGCAGCGTTTCCGTAACAAAATCATCACTTTCTGGGAAATTGCCACAAAATAATCCTCATTTTCACCACTGTTTCTCTAGCTATGTTTCCAGCCAAAGTTGTGAATTTAACTGGAATATTGCATTAAACATTTGCGAATAAAGCAGCGTTTCCATCCAAAAGGAGTAATAAAATGTACGTTTCTGCAATCAGGCTTTCAGGCCATTTGACGATCCATTCAACTCATCCCACCTTTCTTACACCTAAACCTACCCAACTCCGCCCCCTGATCCCTAAACCCAACCCTAATCTTAGCCATCTCCACCCCTTGGATCTTGATCTGACTCCTCCCCATGGATTTACTGCATTTGAGGTGCTACTGCATTTGACTCGCGTTTCAGAAACACCGAACCAACATTAGAGATGCTGCGATGCCATTGGTCCGCTGGATACTTCAGTTATCCAATCACAGCCTCTGCTGAGGCAAAGTCACATGAGATTACTGAGGGATTTATTCAGTAAATGTGTAGTTTGAGCATCTTCTTATCGGATAAAAATGTTCATGCATTTCCATCCAGCGTTTTATGCGACATCCCAAAAACTGCAAAACAAACAGGTGGATGGAAACATAGCTAGTGTTATTATTTTAAAAACCATGCATTTTGTTTGTATTAATGATTACATTGCATGTGTAAAACAAAGCAACAATGCCAAGCTGATTTAAAAAAAAAACATCAACGATTGTCATTTTTTAATGTTTTCAAAGTCTCACGGCAGCATTTATTTGAGAAATACAGTATACTGTGAAATATTGCAATTCAAAATGACTGTTTCTATTTTGTTAGAAAAATTCAACCATTTTGAAGACTCATTTCCTCAGAGTGTTTAAAGGTGCTGCTCATGGATTTGTCATGGATGTGTTTTCATTTACAGTCATCACTTGCCATCAAAACCTGTAAACTCAAGTCTGCATCTGCCAAATGCCACAGCATGTTGCATTATTATTATTTCATAAGCCAATATTCCACACAAAACCATTAATATTTACAGAACACTTCAGGGCCCTTATCTTGCAGACTCAATACATTTCTCACAAGCAGAGTTTGAGCGGAAGTGAGCAACCGTTCTGCTAATCGGGAATAGAGAGACAGTCTCGTCTGAGAGACGTGAGAAGTGAGAATACAGCCAGTGTCTCGTCATCAACACTTCCATCATTTACCCGTCACACACGCTTCCACTTCTAGGTACGGCCTCGACGGAGTGGGTCAGATCAACCCAGATTGGATTCAATACAATTCCCCATAAATCACACTATAAAAAACGGTAACATTTTACAATAAGGTTCATTAGTTAACATTAGTATTAACTAACATGAACTAAAAATAAGCAATACTTTAAGAGTGTTTAGTAATCTTTGTTAAATGGATACTCCACTTTTTTTGGAAATACGCTCATTTTACAACTCCCCCATAGTTAAACTGTTGAGTTTTACCTTTTTTGAATCCATTCAGCCGATCTCCGGTTCTGACGGTACCACTTTTAGCATAGCTTATCATACATCATTGAAGTGCACAAGACCATTAGCATTTCTCCCAAAAAAAAAAAACACCAAAGTGTTTTGATGTTTTTCGTATTTAAAACTTGACTCTTTTATAGTTACATCGTGCACTAAGACAGACGGAAAATGATTTTCTAGGCTGATATGCAGGGAACTATACTCTCATTCCTGCGGAACAATCAGGAAACTTTACAGTCGTACCATGAGTGCAGCAGGCGCGATGACTACAAGGGGCAACCTCCCCGTCTCTCTCTTGAAGCCAACACGGAAGTGAATTTAACTTCAGTTCATCGAGTGGCCGCTTGAGGCTGGCTGCAAAAGCGAGTCAAATCTGTATCTCCCCCAAGTTAAAATGTCTAACTTCACAGCAGAAAAAAAAACATGTTGACAGCCTGGTGGCAAATAGTTGTTTTGGTCTATATCTCTAATTTTGCCCTTCATGACGACTGTGAGGGGGTGAATTTTTTACATCTCATCTGTTTAAATTATATTTAAGCCTTAAAGTTCTGCATAATTAAGAGCGTGGCCACTTGAGTGACAGGTGGATTCTTTCCGCCGCTTTCACTGTTAGTCGTTTGTCTGCTGTCTGTTAGTGTCACCCTCAGCTGTGTTTGTGCTTTTTCCGGGATTATTTCATACAATTTAATACATGTATTATACCTTCGCCAGTGCACGGCGCCGTTGGATTCTGTCATGTTGAGTATGGAGAGAACAACCAGTGCTGTGTTTCCAGCTGTTTCCCTCACATGCACTAATGGATGTCTGATGATTTCAGTGCGTTCTCTCCGTCCATGCAATAGATGCACACCCTTGAATGAGCGCGGATTTTCTAGTGCACTTATTTGAACTTCTGAGGTAATATCTTTGGTTTTACCGATCTGAGAAACTGAGAGGCGGCCAAAATCATATTGTAAAATGGACTGAATTAAAGCTCTTTACGAACTTGACGTGAGATGCCGACTGACATGTGTGCTTGCCTTGAATCACTGTCACATTCACAAGCTTAGAACAATATGGTAAGTTACTAATACATTTTTAACTAGCAGAATAATAATGCATCACGATGCACATAGTTGACTGCTTGTATGTTGTAAAAAAAATGTGTGTGATCTGTGTTATGTACTGTTGTATACATGCTCTTAACTAATTGCCCCTTGTGAGATGAATAAAGTTGATAAAAAAAAGTAAAGTAAATAATCTCACTTTTAGTTAAGTCTTAACTATTATAATATTTCGAAGGGCAAAAACATGAACTTTAACTATTGGCTTTACTTTTTCAATCAACTGTCAATTCAGCGCGAGGGCAGTAGCATAGCATTAGTACCTCAACTCCACCCGCATCCCGCATCTTTGCCCATTTTAATTTATCCGGTAGTGACGAGAGGTGACGCACTGCCAAGATGGCGACGGCCGGCCCCGCCCACTTTAGGCTTCAAAAACGCTCTTCAGAAACCTATGGGTGAAGTCACGGATACTACGTCCATATTTTTTACAGTCTATGGATGACTACACAAACTTAGTCCTGGTCACGGAAGCTGGGCACTATTTTCAGGCGCTGCGTCATATCATTACGCCTGCTACAGTCATGGTACAACAGTGAAGTTTCCTGATTATCACGCAGGAATAAGAGAAAGTCTTATCAAAAGTCATATCAGCCTAGAATATCGCAACTTTACATTTTCCGTCTGTCTCAGTGCATGATGTAACTATAGAAGAGTCAAGTTTTAAATACGAAAAATATCGAAACACTTCGGTAATTTTTTGGGAGAAATGCTAATGGTCTTGTGCACTTCAATGATGTATGCTAAGCTATGCTAAAAGTACCACCAGAATCAGAGATCGGCTGAATTGATTCAAAAAAAGGTAAAGCTCAACAGTTTAACTCTGGCCGAGTTGTAAAATAAACGTATTTCCAAAAGAAGTGGAGTATCCCTTTAATGTTAGTCAATAAAAAACTTATGTTAACAGATACAACTTTTGATTTTGATAATGTATTAAATGTTGAAATTAACATTAACTAACATTAATTGATGCTGTATTGTTCATTCTCAGTTCAACTAATGTTAACTAATGAACTTGTAAAGTGTTACCAAAAAACAAAACAAAAAAAACCAATCATGTTCAATTAACTTTTAATATCTTCTAAAAAAAGAACAAATATCTGAATTTATGAAACTATTTTTAAGACTTGCCCTTCCACACAACTGTGGGACGTTTGCGATTATACATCTATAACAATAAAAACTCAGACATTGGGTTAAATATTTTATTAAAAAATGTATCCCAATAGCTGGGTTGGTCCATATTTGACCCAAATTTGGGTTAAAACAACCCAGCATTTTTAGAGTGTAAAGTAATCTTGACTAACTATATCATTTGAAAGCTTATATTTAGTGGCTGTTTTTTTTTAAAAGAAACACAGAACAATAGATAAACAGTGACAGAATCTTTATTTGTGATATGGTGCCAATCTATAAATAGTGGCAAGCCAAACTATAAAATGTGTTGAAAATAGTCTTGGCAAACATTTAGCTAGTTTAAAGATGCATGTTCGCATGTGGTGATCATCACGTGTCTCTTTCTAGACGGTTGTGTGAAACTATTCCCTTGAGATCTGTCTCGGGCGACAAGCCTGCAGTGACCTTAACTGCACCTTCACTGCATTAAACCTAGACTGAAAACAGTGATCACACACATCCCACCAGAACATCACCAGAACATCTGGCCGCACAAAACACACAGAACTCTGACAGCCTCAAGCAAGCAATTTCAGAGAAAGCAGCAGAGGTCAAGAGACATTCTCAAAGCCATGTTCACAGGCAGACCACTGCTCTGTTTACACTGGACCATCCGGAAACGTCGAGCCAGATCACTGTGATCACTCTCAAAGATGAAAACCCACGGTGGATACAGTCAAACCAAAGATTATTCAGACACCAGATATAATTTTTGATATATTTTTTTACTAGTGTGTGCAGGACACTATAGTTCATTTATGCAAGTGAGAATAGCAAAATAAATTGTAACATATTAAAAATCCTTCATTCAGTGACTACCAGTAAAACCAAAACTGACTCCTCCACTTTGAGCTGATCAAATGTGTTATAACAATATCTAATTGTGTAGTTAATTTTAACAGCTGCCAAATATTCAACATAATTCATGTGTGAGAGTCGGGCAAAACCAGTCAAATATCCCCTGAGTTCTGCTCATATTTATCACCATTTTCTAAACTATAACCTGTGAGAAATGCTGAAGGTGTGTGAAAAAGGTTGATTGGGCTGTAAATGCCTGGAGAAAACTGTGAGTGTGTGAGGTCCAGATCAATGGGAGGAGATCGTTCAAATGCGAACCAGCAATGCCAGTCGGTCCACAGTGGAATTACAGAGCGAGTGCCAACCCTCTGGCATTTCGTCAAAAAATCACTGGCTTATTCAGGATCTACGTTCATCAGATGCACTGCCAATTAACAGTATTATAAGGCAGGCGGAGAGAAATGCAATCAAGCCCCAGCAAAACATTAATGATTGTCACTCGCAATGCTCAGGCCAACATACAGCCCAACCAAAAACTATTCAGACACCAGAAATTATTCTGGATTTTTGTACTAGTGAGAATAGCAAAAAAAAGTAGACTGTGACATGACATATAATATGCAAATATTCTTCTACCAATAACATCTATAATCATTTGCGACCAAGCTGATCATGTGTGTTTTCTGTAATTGCTAAAGCTCTTTGTACACACATATTGTTAATAGTTTGAGCTAAACTGGTATTATCCAATTGTGTAGTTGAATTTAACAGCTATTCAACCAAATTCATTTGTGAGACGTCTGATTTGATAAATGTTCTTATCATATTTGATCACCATTTTAGCAAATAAACTGTGGTAATGTGAGAAATGTTGAAGGTGTCTGCATCAAAGTTTACTTTGACTACATATTCCATCCTTGTCTTCGATTCTGATGTGTGAAAGCCAAAGCAAAACCATCCAGGATTGCATGAGTGCACATTCCAGCAAGCGAGCCAAGTGTGTGTCCAGAGCCTGATTTACAGTGTCTGCGTGTCGAGCGGCTCCAGAAGCACCTGGTCACGGTAAGCAGAAGCAGGACACATTTTGACTTCGGACACAAGAAATGTCTGGGTTACAGACAAAATGGGTGCCTTTCAGGATTGCAGTCTTCCTTAGGTTTAGCTCAATGCACATTTACAAATTCATCAACTGGCATTCATCAACAACGTTTAATCAATCTTAAAACTGCTAGTCTGAGATCCTCACTGTGAGGAAAAGCCTTTACCAAGTTAGTGGTTTTATGGCAGGATTCTGTGACTGCTGAAGTTTTATACCATTCATTTCACAAGGAAAAACTATCAAGCTTATAGTATTTTGGTAACATTTTACAATACGGTTCATAAGTTAACTACCTTGGTTAACATGAACAATACTTCTACAACATTAATTCATCTTAGTTAATATTAATTTCAACATTTACTAATACACATTATCAAAATCAAAGGGTGTATTTGTTAACATTAAAATGCACTGTGAACTAACAAAAACACACAATGAACAGCTGGACTAACATTAACAACGATTAATAAATATTGTAACAATTGCTCATTGTTTCATTAACTAATAAATAAAATGTAAATAATATGTAAATTGTTACCAGTATTTTGGATTATCGTTCATGTTTACTTCAACTATATTCCTATATGTCACATAATGACCATTCGGTGCATTACTAATGCAAATCAACAATGCGAAAGTGAGTTAAAAAAACACTGCTGTGATTCACGAAACTGATCCGTGACACATTACATCATCAAGACGATTCATTTCCAATCGTTTGACTCACAGAAACGCATGAATCATCTCACAGAATCACTGTTTCACTGCTTACTTTATAACGTGGCTGATCAACTAACTAACAACCCCCCAGAAACCGTATTGTTCTCGGTTGAAACTCACCCTTTCCCCCGAAAGAAAGGCTGTCAAGCCGAGGGTTAATATCATCCAAACGTTCCTCATAATTCCTTAGTCTTCGCTTGAGAAAAGCGAAAATAGCGTCTGTTTCCACTTTTGGAGAAACTCTTCCCTCTCTCTCTTTCTCTCTCGTTCAATCTCGCTCTCTCTCTCACAGGACTCAAATCCCCGCGGATACGTGTTGCTTTTTGCCTTGCTTATTCCTCCGCGCACTTCTGTACACTAAAATAGGTCGCTTTCGGTGTGTTTCGTCGAGTCTTGCGTTCAAAGATGCACTCGTCTCGTAAAGGTGAGAGTATCGTGAGGTCTCTCGGCCATATGTCTGAAGAAGAAGGAGAAGCTCTGCTCTGCTGTTGTCGAGCCACCCGCAGGACTGAGAGGAAAACACGGGTCAAACTGAGGGAGAGCTAGCAATGATTGACAGAGAGCGCGACCGTACGGACGCGCGCGCGCGTGCGCGGGTGTGAAGAAGCAACGAGCTTTAATTACTCTAAACTTCAGTTTTGTTTTCCAACATTTGTTTTTTTAAGAATCCATGTCTTATTTAGATGCTAAATGTAATGATTTTAATGGAAGCATGTTATTATTCTTTCTAATTATTCAGATGCATGTGATTATGGAAAACATTTTGAGTATGAAATGTATACATTTGACCTACTAGTTATTTGTGTTCTAGATCGGATTTTTTAAAAGAACAGGTTTAACCGGTTCCCCAACGGACTGAATCGGTTCAACAACTCTAATCCTCATTAAACCGTGCCATGAATGGATGGATTTCCCATTAAAACATAGGCCTACATTGCAGCCTATTTTAAAACAAAGTTTAGCAACAATTGTTTTCTGATGGCGCTATAGTGAGTGTGACCTGCTGGCATCTAAATGCATTCTCAATGCAATGTCTCCCCCTAACGGACGAATGCGAGAGAGTTCAAAATAACTGTTTTGGATTTCTTAACCTTCTCTGTGTCACTGTGTGGCCATGGTCTATATTTACTAGCCATAATCTACGAAAAAAAAAAAATTCAACTAGTTTTTGTAACAATGCAATGCATCTGATGGTATTATGATGGAGTAAATCGCTTTTATTTAACTCGATTTGCTTCCAGATCTTCAGCGCATGCCGAAGTTAAGGGTCAAACCCCTGTGCGCATGCGCAGTTCCACTCTTCTCACTTCCCAAACCACCTGGATTATTAGTGTGATAGATCTTTATCCATGTAGGCAAATTTGTATACTAGGTTTAATATTTTCAATTAGCCTATTGTTTTTCCCCATTTCATCCCTAACATTAGAATGCTTTCCTTGCTCTTATGAGGGACAGTTCACCCACAAACTCAATATTGTTATTAGTTCACCCAAAAATGAAAATTCTGTTATTAATTACTCACCATCAAGTTTTTACGAACTGGTATTTATTTATTTCTTCTGTTGAACATAAAGGAATGTTGGTCACCAAACAGTTTCTGGTCCCCATTGACTTCTATGGAAGAGGGGGGAAAAAACAAGGTTTTCCCAGAATCCCAAAGCTGAAACAAGAGAGTTCACACAATCAGATAACAACACAAAATAGACGCATACTTTGCTTTTTCAGTACAGTATTGTAAATAATTCAAGCTTTATCTGCTGTTTCTCCTCCTCTGAGTCCCAGTGTTCAGTCGAGGGCAGTTTATGATGTCTGAGGAACAGGGAACTCTGGGTAATGACACTGGTTGGGGTTAAATGTCAGGAGACAGAGAGTGAGACTATGAAAGGAAAGATGGGCCAGTAAATCTTCACTTGCAGTTGCTTGAAGTCGATCATGTTGCTTGCTGCGACACACGACAAAGACGACAGCACCTTTAAAACATCTTCATTAAACACATGGAGCTTCTCTCTCGCTCTAACACTAATTATAAACATACTGTATACCGTATGATTCAGGATTAGACAAACACACTCACTCATTATATACATGTGAACTAAAACACTGACAGTGCACCTTTAAATAATAAAGGCCTAAAGGTGCATTGGTCAAGCATAAATATGTCAAAACTGTTTGTTTGTTTTTGTTTTGTTTTTGTTTTTTTAATCTGGTGCATTGGTCAAGCATAAATATGTGTCAAAACTGTTTTTTTTTTTTTTTTTAATCTGGGTTCCTTATTATTCTTTGGTGTTTAAAGTATTATATTATCTTTCCATAAATTAATTTTCAGGCTTCTTTAAAAATAAGAAGTTTATATATATATATCTATATATATATATATATATATATATATATATATATATATATATAAACTTGTAACCAAACAACATTTAATAAAAATAATAAAATATTTTGATTAAAACAAAATGTTAAATATTGTTAAATGAAATATGAATATTGAATAAAATAAAATAATATGAAATAATGTTCATTGTTGTTATTATTATTTCCATAAATTGATGTATTGGATTCTTTAAAATAGATTAAAAATAATTATTTATTTATTTATTTATTTATAACATAAAAATAATAAAATGGTATATATAAATAAATCAAACCATATTTAATACAAAATCAGAAAACATTAATATACATTATAGGCCTATATTAGATTATATATAATATACAAATATTCAAATACATCAATTTAAAAGTTTAACGCTTATGTGAATAAGTCAAACGTTTTGCTCAAAAATCATAAAACTTGATAACGTTGGCATAAATCAGGCTTATTGTTTCCTCAAACACGTTCTCATTATCATCATTACAATCTATTTGTGCTGTATGCATCATAACACATAATACATGTACAGTAGAAATACAGTATGATATTGCTTGTTTACAGTAATGTTTGTTTTTAATACTGTGAACTCAGCTTTTTTTTTTTTTTTACTTTACTAAACATGCCAGCAAAGTGCAATACATTTTACAAGACATTTCTAAGAGTGCCGTTATACAAGAGACGTCCTGGTGTGAAATGCTAAAAGTAATGCAATTATGCATAATTTCACACTGAAATGTTTAGCAGTGCACGTTTCTGCCTCTTTAAAGGATGATATGGTGTGTTAGGCTGCTGAGAGCTTCCACACACACTTCTTAATCGTGCCGCTTCAGTAATTAAGCGCTGCTCCTTTAATAATTTCATGCTTTTCATAAGGCTTAGTTCATGCTCCAAATGCAAACTCATGAGAGACTTTGGTCTTTCATCTCAAAGAAGCGAGAGAAGGTTGGCAGAAACACATACAGATATTTCCCTCTGACAATATTCTGCCAAAAAATAATTTGCAATCACAGAGATGCACTAATAGAAATTTTATTTTTGACTCGTAAGAAGCTGATATATTAGACAATAAAGAGGAAGAAATTAAAATGCAAAGGTATTCTTCAAACAGTATTAAAATAAAAAATGCTGTGCAATGATTAATCACAACCAAAATAAAAGTTTGTGTTTACATAATATAAGTGTGTGTACTGTGTATAATTATTTTGTATAAATACACACACATGCATGTTGTATATATTTAAGATTTTTTTATTTATATATTAAATATTTTATATTTATATGTTATATATATATATATATATATATATATATAGTATACAATATTTCTTATATACATGAATGCGTTGTGTGTTTATATATACACAAAATAATTATACACAGTGCAGTGAGTGCACACACATATCATAACATCATTTAAGAAGCTGATATAAAGAGTAAGAAATGAAAATGGATACAAAATTTTGTGTTTATAATATGTAACACAAACTTTTATTTTGGACACGATTAATCGTTGCCCATGCAAATAAAGGCGATTTATCAGCGATGGAAATCCTCTGTTCTCCTGCCACAACACGTGATGCATATTAAACCAGTTATGAGGAAAAGCCCTGTTTTCATGGTTCATATTGTTTTCATTAAAGCAAATTGACATTTAACATCCCGAATTGCCTTTTGTGAGTGTTTTATTGAGCCAGAGTCTCACAGTATTCCTTTGAAAAGTCAAACTGAGTAAATCAAGGTCTCGGAATAATGCATCAAAGTCCTTCATAATGACCACCGTGCAGAAAATGAAGTTATTAGCCATGATTATCTCCTGATGTCTGCTGATGTTCAAAAAAAAATGCTTTCTGAATGCTCTCGACGAAGCATTCGGTTTTTCTTCTCTTTCTTTAAACTGCAAACAAATGATAGGCCTACTGATTTTGTATGTGCAAAAAAAAAAAATAAATAATAGACTTGCAAAACCAAAGCAACAGAGAATGTTAAAAAACAACATTACAGTCGTTTACAGTGAACTCCAGGCTTAAAGGAGAACTCCGGCGAACAATTAACCTTCGGTCTAATAAAACATCGGTACCTAGTCAATCGTTCTCTGAGTTTTGTTTTCATGATAATCGAATGTAAAGAGTTTTATCTCTAAAAACTGTTTAGCGTATAATGCTAGTAATGGGGGCATTGAGTAAGTAAAAAGAAATCGCTAGTTTATACCACTAACAAGGCTCAAAATAGCCCCACACTCACACAGTAACATAATGAGGCTCCATACATACAAAACGAAGCATTGAGAACTTTGTAAGTGTACAGACCGTTTAATAAGAAGATACTTTATGAAGACAGTTCACTTCGCGTATACAGGCAGAAGCCATCTTAAAAAATAGTCTCGATAAGTCGATCCCCGAACGCCGTTCATACAGTTCAGAAGTTCGTTGAACTTCATAGTTCAGATCACTCCCCAGTAAACAAATTTAGGTTCTGGGAACGTTCTGGGAACGTTAGTTTTTGGTTCCCAGAACGTTCCTAGAACTTTCCCTTAAGGTTAAGGGAACGTTGCAGGAACATTCTCCCTACGTTATAAAAATGGAACCTAAAAATAACCTACATGGAACGTTCCTATAACGTTCTTGTTGGTTCCCAAAAAATAACCTCATGGGACCATTCGGGAACGTTAGGGGAACGTTCTGTGTTTGCTGGGCAGCACGACGTTCGTGGTTTGACTTATCGAGACTATTTTTTAAGATGGCTCCTGTCTGTATACGCGAAGTGAACTGTCTTCATAAAGTATCTTCTTATTAAACGGTCTGTACTGACTAAGTCCTAAACAAAGTCTAGTACTGGTTGCTGATTTCGTGGATTTAAGTTTAGACATGTGCGTGTGATCTTACACGTAAAATAAAGACGGAGAGCGTTCATTAATGTTATTATTATCTAGCAATTTATTTTCCTGCATATCATACAGCGGCAATATCTTAACTCATAATATAACATACAACACACCGTATCATTTACCCCAAGCGCAAGACCATGGGCACAGTCGAAAACTGTTTGCTTCTCAATCAGCGACACCTGTGTCTGAGTTACCTCCAAATTAAAAGACTTACACGGGCTGACCCGAGATCAGCTGTGCCATAAAGCACATACAGCCCCCTAGTGGCACAGCACAAAATTGACAAATACAAAGTGAATATGGCTCATACACTCCAGCCCCTAATTGCATCTTTCAGAGCAATTACACCAAATTCAAAAAGAGCCATAATACAGAAAATACATAAATACCCCACTGTGAACCAATTACTCTTTAGCTTCATTTAGCAAGCATATTTTAGTAATGGGTCGTTCAATGATGTTTGTCTTGGTCTTCAAACGAACCACACGTACCAGACCTCTCTTATCGGGGAAGGTTTCCAGGACTCTTCCTAGCATCCATGACCCACGTGGTGCTGTTGAATCCGCAACCATGACCAGATCTCCAGGAACAAAATTCCTCTTCTCCTGGTTCCATTTTTGACGCTCTTGTAAAAGCGGTAAGTACTTGCGGATCCACCTCTTCCAAAAGAGATCCGAAATGTACTGGGTTTGTTTCCACCTTCTCCTTGCGTAAATATCCCTTTTGTTGAACAATCCTGGTGGGAGAACTGGTTTTCCTTTGAGGAGTAGCAGATGGTTTGGCGTCAACGCCTCTAGATCATTGGGATCCTCTGACAGTCTTGTGATGGGGCGATCGTTAAGTATAGATTCAGCCTCACAGAGCACGGTATGGAACCCTTCATCATCTAAGGTTTGCTGCCAGAGCACAGAGCACAAGATCTTCCTAATCATCCGTATCAAGCGCTCCCATGTGCCACCATGATGTGACCCAGTTGGAGGGTTAAAGCTCCACTTAATTCCCTTTTTAGACATGGCTCTTCCAATGCGGTCATGATTCAAAGAGGCTAAGGCTTCTCGCAACTCCCTTTCTGCACCCACAAAGTTGGTACCATTGTCAGATCTTAAGTGTGCAACTTGTCCTCTTCGACAGATGAACCGTCGCAATGCGTTGATGCACGAGTCTGTGTCAAGGGAATAGGCCACTTCCAGGTGCACTGCCCTGCTTGTCATGCAAGTGAATACTACTCCATACCTTTTCATGATGCTACGCCCTCTTTTTATGTCAACTGGCCCAAAATAATCTACGCCAACGTTAGTAAACGGCGGTAGATCAGGAACAACTCTCTCTTCTGGGAGGTCTGCCATTTTTTGCTCACCAGGTTTTCCACCATGGAGCTTGCAAATGAGGCATTGTGATATGATCTTCCTCACTGCAATAGTCAAGTCAAGTCAAGTCACATTTATTTATATAGCGCTTTTCACAATACAGATTGTATCAAAGCAGCTTCACAGTGATAACATGTAAGTAGCACAACACAGATCAACAACATTGCTAAACACTAAATAAATAACCCCAACTGAGCAAGCTCAAAGCAAGCCAAAAGCAAGGCGACAGTGGCAAGGAACCAAAACTCCATCAGATTGGATGGAGAAAAAACCTTGGGAGAACCCAGGCTCAGTCGGGGGCCAGTTCTCCTCTGGCTTACATTCATATTGTTTAAATATAAATATTAAATATAAAAATTGTTTATGAATCAAACGGCGCCATAACATATCGCAGGCGTTGAGTCGTCTCATCACAGGCGTTGAGTCGTCTCATCACAGGCGTTGGGGCATCCGAAATCCCCGTGAGAGGCTGGACACAAAACTGGACCTGACGAACGCCATTTTTCTCGGGACAAGCGTCCCGAGATAACAGCAGAAAGGCAGATGGGAAATAATTAGCATAGCTGATGTTCATAATAATTTCCGTTATAACTCACAAACTCTCCGTAACCCGAACTCTCCGCAACCCAACCATACGCGCCGACCCGTTTGTCTAAAAGGCTGTCGAGCCCCACTGGTGCGTTAAGCAGTTTCAGTGGCAAACGGTTCCGTATGGCATAACAGAGGACTAGAAGGTAAGCATTATGTGAATAGTTCCACTAGTAATCCAGTATTTTCTCCTTGTAGCGGAAAGAACATGGTTTCTACCTCCATGTCCAAGCTGTAAATGGACATGACGGAGGATAAGATCGGAGATATGTTGGTCCTTGGACAAGATGAGAGGGTGTTTAATGTCCTCAGGGATTGCTGCCCTTTTCAGCCGTCCCCCAACTCGTAGAAGTCCTCCTTCAAGAACCGGATCCAATTTGAGAAGGCTGCTACTTCTCGGCACTTGTGGCTTTCCAGAAATTAGTGCAGCAAATTCTGTGGGGAATCTCTCTTGCTGGCAAAAAGTAATTATGGAGGTCTCAGCCTCCAAGAGATCTTCCAGGGTTACCTTCTGATTCCCAAGCGATGTTGAGAAAGCTTGCATCTCCTTTTGCACATCCAAACTTGCTGTTCCAATAGCACTGGTATTTGCACGCTCCAACTCTTTCCTCTTTTCTTTCAATTTAAGCAGAGTTCCTTTCAACCTAATGAGCCACGCAACTGCAAATTT
Source organism: Pimephales promelas (assembly GCF_988280905.1). NCBI lineage: Eukaryota > Metazoa > Chordata > Actinopteri > Cypriniformes > Leuciscidae > Pimephales > Pimephales promelas. The sequence continues at coordinate 18,252,459 of NC_142786.1, read as the reverse complement.
CAATCTTTGCCAATCAGAGAAATGGGTCCTCAATTGCGATGTGGGATTGGTGTCAACAAGTATCGCATTGACTGTCAGACTGTTCTTTACTTCTGGGTCATCAGCAGTGACACTTGTATCCACAGGAAATGTTGGCCACATTTCTTCAGGTTCCCATAGGAATTTTGGGCCTTCTATCCATCTTTGCTTCACAAGATCTTCTGCCTTCAATCCACGTGAAGCATCATCAGCAGGGTTCAAAGATGTGGGAACATATCTCCACTGCTTAATTTCCGAGTTGAGCCTGATGGTGGTTACCCTGTTAGCTACAAAGGTTTGAAATCTTCGGTCCTCATTCTTTATGTACTTAAGAACTGATGTGCTGTCAGTCCAAAAGCAAGTCTTCTTTAGTGGAAACTGGAGCTCCGATCGAAGCATCTTGTCCACTCGTACTGCTACAACAGCAGCAGTGAGCTCTAAACGGGGAATGGTCACAGTCTTCAGTGGGGCCACTCGGGCTTTACCAAATAAGAAAGTAACATGAACTCTCTTTTCCATGTTCTGCATCCTCAGGTAAGTAGCTGTACCATAGCCGTTCTCGCTCGCATCAGCAAAGTGATGCAATTGGGCGCTGACAGTCGTCCCAAATCCAGCAGGTTTCACACATCTGTGGATCTTAAAATATGCCACCTTCTCAAGATCTGTCAGCCATTTGTTCCACTTCTGCTGAAAGGCTGGAGGTATTGGATTGTCCCAATTATACTTCATCCTGCATAACTCCTGCAACAGCAGCTTGGCCGGGAATACTATAGGCGCCAAGAACCCCAAAGGA